>NW_006206460.1:176657-180982 GCF_000334495.1 Tupaia belangeri chinensis | reverse complement strand
TTAATAATGACTAAAACATGAATGCATTAAACTCTTAAAATGGATAAAGGATAAAAGGCAAGCACGTGCTGTCTATAAAGGATTGCCTCATATTCGATGACACACATGGGCTGAATGTGAAGGGATAGAAAGCTATCCCATGAAAATGGTAACCAAAGGAAGTAGAGAGAGTCATACTTACATCAGGGGAAAAAGAAAAAATGGACCTTAAGTGAAAAGCTATCACGAAGACAAAGACATATTTTATGATAAAAAAGATCAATTCTTTAAAAAGGTATATTAATTGTATGTATATGTGCATCCCACATCAGAAGACCTAAACTATAAAGCCAACATTAATAGATCTGAAGGGGGACCAGCAGATGGCATAGTGGTCAGTGGACTCCCATGTAGCCAACCGATTCAAGTCCTGAACCCAATGGCGTAAGACTCAGGCTGGGTGCATGTGGATATGTGCCCAAAATCCTGAGAGAAGAAAGGAGGAGAGGGGATTGTGGCATGGCCACCTCTTCTGGGGAGCAGGGAAATGTTTCTCGCTTTCTGTCTCTCTGGTGAGCGCACACCCTATAGCAAAAATCTCTCTATAAAAAAAAAAAAAAAAAGGAGAAGAACTAGGCAGCAACACAATACTAATAGATGTCAATATCCTGTTTTCAATAATCAATAAAGCAGTACATATACTAAAATTGGAATAATACAGAGAAGATTAGCATGGTCCTTGCACAGGGTAACACACACATTTGTGAAGCCCATAGTTTTTTATAAATAAATAAATAAAATCAATAAAACATCCAGCATAAAAGTTTATTTAAAAATAGAATTTAAGTGGGACTAGCAGATTGCATAATGATTACATAGCTGGATTCCCACATAGTCATCCATGGTTCAAATCCCAGACCCCGTGACTTAAAATTCATACTGGGCACATATGCATATATGCCCAAAATCCCAAGAGAAAAATGAGGAGAAGGGATTGCAGTGTGGCCATCCCCTGGGGGTGATTTCTCACTTTCTATCTCTCTATCTCTCTCTGGTGAGCACACACACCCTATAGCAAAAATCCCTCTCTAAAAAAAGAAAAATAGAACTTAAGTAACATTATACACCAAATAGAAGTAACAGAGAAATACAAAACACTCCCTCCAGGAGCAGTCTGCTCCCCTGAACAAGAAACGTTCTGCAGGAGATCTTAGGTCACAAAATAATAAGTCATGACTAAATTCGTAATGGGAGCCCTAACTTTCTAGAGACCCTCTTTAGTTACTCTTACGTATAGGTAAGAAATCACAGTGGGTGCTCCTGACGCTGAGCTGAGACTCTAAATGCAAAACAGACTGTTGAATTCTAAGGTGGCACAGTCAATGACAGCATTTAATGAACCAAGGCAAGATGGGCATGGCTCCTACAACAGGCAGGGACGTCTAGGCCGCAATCAGAATTGTCCGATGCATGGATCTATCAGGTTAGCAAGATGGTCCTGGTGCTCCTTTAAGTGAAATAGGAAGACTACTAAAATCTAGTTGACCCATATAAACAGAAAATTTCTAGGTCACGTGAACTGGAAGTCTAACCTGAATCATGAAAACAAAGTCACAGTTCATTGGTCGATTCCACGCTTGAGTTGCTTTAAGACTCACAACCTCTTGAGAAAAGGTCCTGTCACACTGCCAAAATTTGTACTGGTAGTTTTCTCTCAGACTTCCCCTTTGGGGAAAGAAAATAATCAGATCTTTGAAGGATTGCTGGACATGGCCTCTGGGCTGATACAAATTTGAGTAGAATGAAAGTGTCCATGTGGCCCTGCCATCAGAACAGGAGTCATGGGGTCAGGTGATCAATGGAGATATAATTGAGGACCATCTCACCATGGGCTCAGGTCTCTCCAAACACATCCTGCCATTATCCCCCGGTTTTGGAATACCTAACAGCAAAAATCCCCACATTCGTTACTTGACCTGTTGAAGAAGGGTTACATTAGTAGGAAACGAGGAATAAAGTCACCAGAAATTACTCCACCAAGGAAAATAAAAGTAATGCCACATTCCTGGGGGGCTTTCAGAAATCAGAGCTCCACGAAGGACTTGAAGATGTGGGCATGGTGATTCCCAGTACGTCCTCACTCATCTCTCTTCAGTGGCCAGGCCAGAGATGAGATGGGGATTGCATATATTATTATAAATTTCACCAGGTGACGCTAACTGTTACTGCTGTACCTGGTGTGGTTTCATCGCTAGGTGCCTCTCATGCGGCTATAGTTTTGGCCGTTTCTTTCTTGACACTGCTAATAAATACCACCAGTAGCAGTTTTCTTTCAATTAGCAAGATCAGAAATACACCTTCACTGTCCTACTTCAGGGGTCTATCAGCTCTCTGGCCCTAAGTCATAACTCAGTGATTGCCTTTTGTACTAGTCAGAGTTCTCCAGAGTCACAGAACCAATGGGATAAATAAATGTGTTTAAAAAGAAATTCATCATAGGAATTATCTTACACAAAGACAAGAAATCCCACAGTAGGCTGTCTGCAAGCTAGAGAAACAGCAGAAAGACTCTGAAGCAGGAAAGTTGCAATTCCAGTCTGAGACCTGAAGGGGATTCTCAGGCATCTGCATGTGTGGGTGACCTAAAGTACTCACAGGTATCAGTCCAGAGTCCAAAGGTTGCAGAACTTGAAGCCTGTCCTGATGGAGGGGTACAGTGGATAGAAATCTGCAGGTTGAGTTGGGGAGGGGTGTTGGGGAGTGGAGTGGGCTGACAATCACTTGGAGATCTTGCTACCATCTATTTTATCTGTAGTTTTTATGTATTTCTTCCCTGAGTGAGAGACAGAGAGATACAAAGACTCACCTCTCCCAACAGGGTTTTCCTACCACATTCCACCCAGTCTCAGCCAGCCCAGATCATGAGCATTTGTGTACACACCCAATGTACTCAGGAGGCCCTGGGATTCAAACTGAGGACCTTTTCTATGTAGGTCCAGTTATGTGACTGCTGCACCACCTCCAGGCCCCTACAGTACATATTCTGAGCCATCAGGTCTTGGGTGGGGCCTGAAACCCTGCACTGTCCCTGGTGGTGCTCATACTGAAAGCAGAAGTGGAAAAGCCAGGATCTTTACATAATTACTGGATAGGAGGTAAAGTGGGAGTGAAAGGGCTGGGACATTTCTGGCAGAAGGCACAGCACAAGCAAAGATCCTCGTCACACACAGCCTGGTCTGGCAGGGAGCTGACGAGTTTGCCTCGCCAGCAGTTCTGGCTGCCATGACTCAGGCAGGGCAGGCAGAACCATGAGGCAGAACCAGGGTATCACTCTGCAGGCTTACTGTTCCCAATTATCCTCTCAAACACTCATAACCCCACAGACTAATCATGTCCCCAGAACACTGGGGCAGAGGAGTCTGACGAACCAGACTTGAGGCCCGCCTTGGAGAAGCCAGCCACGTGTGACCCTCTTTACCTGCAGCATCTCCTCTCTCAGTAAGGAGCCCCACATCTGCTCAGTTGGTCTGCTGACATCTGGGAACCCCTCCTGACACAGACCTGGTTCAATCCTTCACACCCACTCCCTCCCTGTGCTCACAGACTCTGCCCTCAGACGTCGGTGTTCTCTTCTACCTCTTCATCTGCACTGCCACCCCAGTGCTGACCACCATGGTCTTCTCTGGAGCACCGTCCCTCCTACTGGGCTCCCGCTTCACTCCAGCCCTGTGCTCCCAGCTCCATGCAGCAGGCAGACCAGACTCTCTAACCACAGACCTGAGCATGAAGCCGGTCTCTGACATGTGTGTAATGAGTGTGCAGCCCCTGAGTTGTAAACTGAAATACCGAACATGCAACTCAGTGTGTCCTGGACAGGTCAATGGTCCTTAATTTATGCCTGGCATATTAGCAGCTCCTTTTTTCACTCTTACAATTTCTCCAGTTAGGGCAACAAATTACATGGTCACTAAATAATGGTTCACTAGAGTTCAAACTTTTCAAATTGTGACTTTTTTGAACTATATAAACTCATGAACAAGATTAATGAGAGGAGCTAAATGTATACTGAAAATAAAGTCACAGAGAGTCAAAGAAACTATACCATGTTGCCAATTTAACCATTGTGAGGTGGTCATATTTTTCAGTAAAATAGCTCTATTATACATACTTCAAGGCCAGATACAAGCAATTGCAGTAATACAAAGATACTAATAAAATCTGAATGCTATATGAAATATAATGTTTAGCATGCTTGGGTTAAACTAAGATCAGTTAGATTTAATGGGAGTGACGGGAGACTATTTTTAATTATACCAGAGGGTATGTGTACTCGCCAGAGACAGGGA
>NW_006206460.1:153818-175670 GCF_000334495.1 Tupaia belangeri chinensis | reverse complement strand
GGAAAGAGAAAAAGAAACCATCCCCAATTGGGGTGGGAGGGTGTACACCACAAACCCTTCTCCATTTCTTCAACCTGTTAGGATTTGGGACATACACAGGCACCTATCATGTACATCAAACTCCTAGGACCAGGATTCAAACTGTGTAGCCAGCCATGTGGGAGCTGTTTCCCTTAACCAACAGGCCATGAGGCCATCCCAGAAAAAGCTGAGGACAGTGAGGAAGTGACTTCCACCTTCTGGGGCCCCAGAAGTGTCTGATTCAGTTGCTCTTGGAGGGGGTCTGGACATGTGTATTATTTTCAAGTTCTCATGATACTGATATTCAGCAGAGCTGGGGAACTACTGAGATGGGGTGTCAACTGCAGGTTTGCAGTGAAGAGTGGTGAGTCCCCCAAAGTTCATGCATTGTTAACTTGACCCTTAAAGGGAGGTGCTCAGAGGTGGCCCTTTAAGAGCAGGCACAGAGTTAGCCAGGTGGCATGGTAGTTGAGGAGCTGGGTCCCACAGAAATGACTGTGCCGTTTGAGTCCCAGTCTCAATGGCTCAGAAAATACTCTGGTGCCTGTGCATGCATGCCCAAAATCCCAAGAAGAGAACGGAAGAGAAAGGATTGCAGCATGGCCACCACACCCCCCACCACCACCACCAGAGGGTGATTTCTCACTCCGCCCCCTGGCAAGTACATGTGCCCTATGGAGAAAACTTTGAAAAATCAGAGACAGAGAGAGGTGGTGTGGCCTTCATGCAAGGTTTAATGCTATTTTTGTGGGGCAGGTTCAATGTTGCAGAAGTGGGGTCCTTATAAGAAGATTGGCCTCCTTTGTCTCTCACTCCTGTACTCTCCGTGCCCTTCCGTCATATGATGGCTTCTGTCAGGGCATGAGCAGTAAGAAGGCCTTGCCAGATGCCAACCCCTCAGTCTTGGACTTGTCAATTGTGAGGAAATCAATTTCCATTCTTTATAAATTAGCCAGTCTGCATATTCTATTGCAGCAGCATAAAATGGACTAAACCACCCTCCAGCTTCCACTGGGCTCAGCCCCTGGAGAAGTTAGGAGATGAGACAGGAAAGCAAGGCCAGGGCATTCACGTTCCTAGCTCCCTCCTGACAAAGCTGCCTTTGACTGGCTCTGTCCATGGAATGAAGGCTGTTCCTCCCAAGGGCTGACTGCATGGCTCTCTTCCTCGGGGTTCCACCAGCTTCCCAGTGGCTTTTTGGACCTAAAGGAGGTACTGGGCCTACCGCAGTGAGCCCTGTTCATTTCCTATTGCTACTCTAACAAATCATCACAGATATCATAACTTAAGATAATACAAATCTAAATAATAGCTTATAGTTCTGGAGAACAGAGGTCCAAAACTAATCTTAATGGGCTAGAGCCTAGTCCTGGCATGGCTGCTCTTGGAGGTCCCTTCTGCCTTTTCTGATTACTGGGGACAACTGCATCCCTGGCTAATAGCTATTTCCTCTATCTTTTTTTTTTTCTTAATTTTTGCTATAGGGCACTTGTGCTCACTGGAGACAGAGACAAAGAGATAGAAAGTGAGAAATCACCCCAACAGAGGGGCTAGCCATACTGCAATCTCTTCACCTCCACTCTCCTCTCTGGATTTTGGAGATATACATAGACACACTTATGTGTCTGGCATGTTTTTCAAGCTGCCAAGTCCAGGACTCAAACTACAGCCATCCATGTGGGATCCAGCCGCCCTAACCACCACACCACCTGGCTGGCTCCAGCACCTTCCTCCACCTTACACTCCATCAGAAGCATCTTTTCTCCTCTCTGGTCTTTACTTCTATCATTACATCTCCTTTTACCCTCCCGTTTCCCTCTTATAAAGACCCTTGTGATCACATGGAGCCCACCTGGCGACTGTAGGTAATCTCCCCAACATCCATCAGCTCTGTAATAGCTCCCTCTTTTCCATTCCACATTCCATCTGGATTGAACTCACTGCTGTAATCTGCTTCTGGTGCCTCCGTTTATACTAGTGCTCAAAAGTGAAACTCTCATGGGGACCAACAGGTGGCACGATGGTTAAGGTGATGGACACTCCCACATGGTCAACCACAGTTTGAGTCCTGGACCTGGGGGCTTCCTTTTCCCTTTCCCTCTCTCTCTCTGGTCAAATTAAAATAAATGAATGAATAAATAAAATTAAATAAATAATAATTTTTTTTAAAAGTGAAACTCTGTTGACCATCAAACCTTCAGTTTTGTCTTTTTAATGTGCTTACTCATTTTCCTAAAACCAGCCTGATCTCTTTCCATTCCTTTACCATTTACTTTTGACATATAATTGTTTCCTATTTACTTTTGACACGTAATTTTTATTATCTTCAAGAATCTTTTATTTTTAGAGTTTTGTTTTTTGTTTTGCCATAGGGCATGTGTGCTTGCTGGAGAGAAACAGAGCTGGTGAGAGGGAAAGTGAGAAATCACCCCACTCCAGGGGGGAATGACACACACACATGCCCAAGACACCAAGTCCAGGACTTGAAGCGTGGTCGATCATATGGGAGTCCAGCCACGTAAACACTACACTACCTGCTGGCTCGCATCTTCAAAAATCGTAAGGACCATAAATTTCACCACCTTTCAAGAAGCCGTAGCACCGTCCTTTATATTTATTATGAAAAATATTTTATACGTTTGACTGCTATTGTTCTGGAGTTACCTGCATTCCATGGACAATCTCAGGCCTACATTAAGACCTATTGCAGAACAGTTCTGAATGCACAGCATTTTTATCAACAGTTATGAGTAATGAGGTACATTTCTGGAAAACAAAAATTCTACACTAGCTACAGGCACCACAGATAGATGACCATTCTACAAGTCTGCGATGACCCACTCCTTTCCCAGCCCCTGGCAATCACCACCCTACTTTCCATCTCTGTGAATATGAAAACTCTAGGTACCTCATGTAAGTAGAAGCATACAACACTTATCTTCTTGTGACTACTTTACTTGACCCAGCAGCATGTCCTCAATGTTCATCTATGGAGTGGCATGTGTTCTAATTGCCTTCCTTTTAAAAGCTGAATAATACCCCATTGCAAGTGTGTACCACATTTTGTTTTTCCACTTATCCATCAATGGACATCTGGGGTGACTCCATCTTTTGGCTATTGGGAATGATGCTGCTATGAACAAGGCTATCTTCAAGACCACTTTCAGTCCTTTAGTGTATAGACTCAGAGGTGGAATTACTAGGTCATATGGTAATTCTATCTTAAACTTTTTGAGAAACTTTGAGAAACTGCCACCGTTTTCCATAGCCGTTGCACTATTTTACATTTCCCCTGACAGTGCACAAGGGTTCCAGTTTCTTCATGTCTTCCTCAACACTTGTTCCTTTCTGTTTCCTTGCTAGAAGCAATCATTACTGGATGTGAGGTGGTATCTCATTGCGCTTAACTGACAAGTTTTTAAAGCAGTGGCTAGAGGGAAATAAAAAGACTTTTTTTTCAAAAAAAAAAAAAAAAAAAAACAACTTAGGGACCAGCAGTTAGCGTAATGGCTATGTCACTGGACTCCCACGTAGTCGACGGTGGTTCAAGTCCCCGACGTGGTGGTTTAAACCCATGCCGGGTGTGTGTGCGTGCGTGCGTGCCCAAGATCCCAAGAGGAGAATGGAGGAGAAGGGATTGCGGTGTGGCTATCCCCCCTGGGGGGTGATTTCTCGCTTTCTGTCTCTCTGTCTCTCTCTGTGTGTCTGGCAAGCACACGCGCCCTATAGCAAAAACCTCTCCAAAAAAAAAAAAAGACTTTTTTTAAAGCTTGTGCTCCCCTCCAAAAAAATTGATACAAGACTACAAATTTTTCTCTAAGCACTACTTTATCTATACCTGAAAGTTTCCAATAAATGGATTTTGTAGTCTGTAATTTTGTGTTCTGCAAACTTTATTGGGGACCAGCAGTTGGCCTAATGGCTATGTTGCTGGACTCCCATGTAGTTGACCACGGTTCAAGTCCCAGACCTGGTGGCTTAAACTCACACCAGGCGCATGTGCATGCGTCCCCAAGACCCTGAGAGGAGAATGGAGGAGAAGGGATTGTGGCGTGGCCATCCTCCCCGGGGGGTGATTTCTCTTTCCTTGTCTCTCTGTTTCTCTCTGTCTTTCTAGCAAGCGCACATGCCCCATAGCAAAAACCTCTTCAAAAAAATTTTTTTTGATTTATAATTTTAAAAACTGATCTGGGGTCAGCAGGTGGCGTAGACATTAAGGTAGCTGAATACCACATGTCAGATTACACGATTCAAATCTTGAACCTCATGGCTTGAAAATCACACCAGACATATGTGGATGCATGGCCAAAATCCCAAGAGGAGAATGAAGGAGAAGGAATTACAGTGTGGCCAACCTCTCTGGGGGATAATTTCTCACTTTTCCTCTCTCTCTGTCTCTCTCTCTCTCTCTCTCTCTGGCATGCACACATACTTTTTGCAAAAACTTCAAACAAAAAACAAAAACAAAATCCTGGATTTTAACATTTTTACTGTGATAAAATATACTTAAAATAAAATGTATAATTTTAATGCTTTTATGTAATTGAGTGTCATTAAGTATCTTGGTGTTGTGTGACTATCACTGCCTATCCATTTTCAGGTCTTTTTCATCATGTCACAGAAACTCATTAAACAGCAATTCCCCATTCCCTCTTTCTCATCCCCTGGGAAGTTCTGTCTTCCTTTCTGTCCTGATGTATTTGCATATTCTAGGTACCTCATACAAGTAGAATTGTATGATATCTGTTTTTTTGTGTGTCTGACTTATTTAGTTTAGCATAATATGATCAGGTTTGCTTGTAATGTAAATCTGAATTTCATTCCTTTTTAAAATTTTAATTTAGTTTTCATTTATTTATTTTTGTCATTTGCTACAGAGTGCTTGCACTCTCCAGAGACAGAGAGAAAGTGATAAATTATACCCAGAAGAAATGGCCACGTTGTTTTCCCTTCTCCTCCTTTCTCCTTTTGCGATTTATGGGCATGCACACACACGGGCCCAGCGTGTTTTTCAAGCTGTTGGGTCCGAGGCTCAAACCACACAGCCATGTGGGATCCAGCCATCTTAACCACCATGCCACTGGCTGTCCCTTCTTTCTACCTTTTCGGTACTGTGAATAATGCTGCTATAAACGTGGGCATATAATTACCTCCTTGAATCCCTGATTTCTATTCTTTTGGTACATACCCAGGAGTGGAATTGCTGGTTTGTGTACTAATTCTATGTTTAACTGGGGAAGTACTTCTTGGTTTCCACAGTGGCTGCGCCATTCTACATTCCCACCAACAGTGCAGAGTTTTGATTTCTCCATGTCCTCATCAATACTTGTTATTTTTGTTCCTGTTTTAATTGTTAGTAAGATCTGTCCTGGTGGGTGTGCAATACTATCTCATTGTAGTTTGGGTTTGCATTTACCTGATTCGGATGCTGAACACCTTTACATGTGATTATCAGTCATTTGTGTCTCTTTGGAGAAATGCGTATTCAAATCCTTGCTCATTTTTGAATTGTGTTTTTGGTGTTGGGTTTTAGGAGCTTGCAAAATTTATATTTTGAATCCCTAAACTGATGCAACTATAGGACCCTTAAAGAGAAGTAGAATTAATTGAGGTCATAAGGTGGAGCTGTAACCGAGAAGACTGGTATGTCAGAGACACACGAGAACGCACCCACCTCGCTCGCTCTCTGCTATGTGAGGAAAGGCTATGTGAGGACAGGGAAAGGCTGCTGCTTGCAAGCCAGCAAGAGGACCTCACCAAAAACCAAGCCCGCCAAGCCTTGATCTTAGATTTCCAGTCTTCAAGCACTGTAAGAAAATACATTCTGTTGTTTAAGCCACTCAGTTTGTGGTATTTTGTTCTGGTAACCTGAGCTAACTAACAAATAAAAGAAAAAGCTTTAGGACTGGTTCCAGGGTCTAGCGGTTAAGGCAGCAAGATCCCACATGGCTGGCTTCATGATTCAAGTATCAGACCCAGTAGTTTGAAAATGCACCAAGTGCATATGTGTGTGTGCCCACAATTCTAAAAAGAGGAAAGATGGAGATGGCATATGAAACATTTTCACAGAATATATGTAACTCTACAAACAGCAATTTTAAAAAGCAATTTTTGACCAATCCCAATTGGGGGTGCTTCTCCCTTTTCTTCTCTCTTTGGCAAGCACAAAAGCTCTAACACACCCCACAATTTTTAAGTATTTTATTTAACTTTATTTATTTATTCATTTGTTTGGGGGGTTTTTTGGAGAGGTTTTTGCTGTAGGGCACGTACGCTCGCCATAAAGACAGAGAGACAGAGAGACAGAAAGCGAGAAATCACCCCCAAGGGGAGATGGCCACACTGCAATCCCTTCTCCTCCATTCTCCTCTCAGGATCTTGGGCACACAAGCACATGTGCCTGGTATGGGTTTAAGCCACTGGTGGGCCCAGGCCTCAACCCATAGTCTACTACATGGGGGCCCAGCAACATAGCCATTATGCTAACTGCTGGTCCCTGCAACTTTATTTGCTTATTTTTAATTTGATGAGAGAGGGACAGAGTGAGAGAGCAAAAGTGCAAGAAAGTGACAAAGCAAGCCACCAGGTCTCGGTCTTGAACCATGGTCAGCCATGTGGGAGTCCAGTGCCCTTAACCACTATGCCACCTGCTGGCCCCTACACCCACATTTTTAGTCATAAAAAAAAATTGATCAATTTGGGCCAGTCAGGTGGCAATGGTGATTAAGGCAGCTGGATTCCACATGGGGCCAACAACACAGTTCGTGTCTCAGACCTGGTGGCTTGAAAAACACACATATGCATGCCCAAAATGCCAAAGGAGAGTGGAGAAAGGATTGCAGTGTGTCCATCCCCCCCCAAGAGTATTTTATTACTCTCTCCTCTGTCTCTCTACAGTGAGGATTAAATAAATAATTCTTTAAAAAAGAAAAAATCAAAGTCTCTCTGTCTAAAAGAGACTGTTAAGATTTTGAAAAGGGGTTAGCAACAGCACAGCAGTAAAATGCAGTGCTCTGTAAGGCCAGCCCACATGGGACGGTTCACATCATGTGTCCAGAGACCTTCCTGAGAACACTGGGTACATGCACTCCTATGATCTGGGACTGGCTATCGGTGATTACGGTGTCAAAACCCTGCTGGGGTGTTATCTCTCTGTCTCTTGCTCTTTATCTCTTTCTCATGTAGGAAATAAGTAAACTTTTTTGAAAAGAATATGAAAAACACAGCTGAGACAAAATACCTACAAGTTACTTCTCTTTAGAGATATTTTTAAAAGAATTATTTATTTAGTTTTATTTATTTATTTTAAATTTGCCTTTAGGGCATATATTATGCTCACCAGAAACAGAGAGAAAGTAAGAAAGCAAGTCACCAGGTTCGGGACTCAAACTGCAGTCAACCATGTGGGAGTCCAGCACCTTCACCACCACACCACCTGCTGCCTCCCTGAAGAAACATTTTCATAGAATATATATAACTCTCCAAACAGTAATTTTAAAAAGGCAATTTTTTAAATTTATTTTTTATTTAATTTTTAATTATTTTTGCTAAAGGTCACATGTGCTTGCCAGAGAGAAACAGAGAGAGAGAGAAAGCAAGAAAGCAAGACCCCAGGACTTGAACTATGGTTGGCCATATGGGAGTTCAGCACCTTCACCACCACACCACCTGCTGCCTCTCTGAAGACACATTTTCATGGAATATATATAACTCTCCAAACAGTAATTTTAAAAAGCAATTTTTAAATTTATTTTTTATTTTTAAATTATTTTTGCTATAGGTCACATGTGCTTGCCAGAGAAAGACAGAGAGAGAGAAAGCAAGAAAGCAAGCCTCCACCTCCAAGTCCGGGACTTGAACTATGGTTGGCCCTATGGGAGTCCAGTGCCTTAACCACCATGCCACCTGCTGTCCCCAAAACAGCAAATTTTTTAAATGGGAAAAGAATGGAACAAGTATTTCCCAAAGAAGAGAAACAGGTGGTGAACAAACAAAATATGTTTACTACCAAACATTAGATAAATGCAAAAATAAAGCCAAAATGAAATGCCATTACAAATCTAATAAAATGGCTCACATAAAAAGAGACTTGACTTCATTACATGCTGGTGAAGATACAGAGTGACTAGAATCCTCACACATGGCTGATGGGAGTATTAAATGGCACAGTCACTTTGAAAACAATTTGACAGTTTCTTATGATGTTAAACATATACTTTATTAGGAGTGTCAGCAATATCACCTATTCCTTTTTATTAACCCAAGAAATGAAGCCATATCTACACAAAGAAACTTGGACATAAATGCTTACGGTTGCAAAGAGTCCAAATAAACATCGACTGGTGAATGCATAAATAAACTGTGGAGAGGCTGGGACTGGCTCTGTGGTCTGTTTAAGGCGGCCAGATCCCGCAAGGCTAACTGTGCAGTTCAGTTCTGGACCTTGTGGCTTGGGAAACACACGTAAAGGAGAAAGAGGAGAAGGAATCACAGCATGACCATTCCCCCATGAAGTGCTTACTCCTCTCCCTTCCTGTCTGTCTCCAGGGAACACATATGCCCTCCAGCAAAGAATAAATAAACAGTACCGTGAGATCCCCACAGAGCACTGCTCATCCATAAAATGAGCGAATGATGAGTGACAGTTTTGACTCCTGGATCTGTCACAAGCGAGGTGGCTCTGGACAATGCACTGACATTCTCTAGCCCAATTTCATGAGTTTAGTCAGGAGATGACCATGGACACTCTTTGTGAACCATCAGTGTGGGATCCTGAGGTCAGGATATTCAAGAATAGTATGACTAGGGTCACATATGGTGATGGACACGGGTAACAACAGCACAGCAGTTGTAGGGCAGCGACTGTCTAGAGATAATGAAGACAGCATCTCCACCCTCTGCCAGGTTAGCCCATACCCCGAGACCGCCCCTCATGAACTCTGTAACGAAAGGACTTTCCTATGCATCTGGCCCTGGGCCTCCTGAGCGTCTTGCTCTTCTCAAAGTTGGTCCCAACCCCGCTGTCACAGAGTCTGTGGTGGTTGCTGGAGATAGTAGCATTGTCAAATAAGCCTCATTCTCGGCAAGATCAAAAACTGCTTCTGGCTGTGCAGACCTCCTTCTGTCTGGGCTTGTTCATCTCTGTTGTGAAACTGTGCCGAGAGGTCTAAGTTTAGAGGAGTATTTTCTTTTCATGTAAGTCTGCTGTTACCAAAGGACTCCTGCTTCCTCGTTCACAAAGGGCTGCTTTACTATCAAATAAAATTATGCCCCAGGAGCTGGGACTGCACCTGAGACACTAATTTTAGGGTCAGAAACCTGACCCTTTAGAAGTCTCTGTATCACATGAACACTCAGCCAACAAGTGCAGGGGGGGCCAGGAGCTTCGGTATGACACAAGGGATCTGACAAGACACCACCAGAAATTCCAGAATACACATGGGTAGTGAGAGTCCATTTACATTCACTTCCCAGGATATCCTAGTGTATTTGGGGACAGATCACTGAAGTGCTGGGAAGGCCGCATGCTGGTTTTAAGCAGGTGCAATATTAGGCAATCTGAGACGGGAAGTAAAGCACACCTGCCCTGGAATCCCAGCTCCCACACCACTAAACTTGTGACTGGAGGAAATGGCTCCACTCACCTGAGAGTCTGTTGTTATTTTTAACACAGATGATGAGGCTGGCCTCCTAGTGTGGTTGTAAGGTTTAGGTAAGTGGCTCAAAAGAACAAAGTGTTTTCTAAGCATGACAGCAGCTGTCACTTACTCAGGGGTTAGTAACCTGCACTTAGCTCTTAGCTTTACAGGTGAGGACTTACCTAAGTTTCAAAACAATGCCATGAAGCAGTCATTCATTTTAAGAATGATTTTATTTAACTTTATTTTATTTTTTACCAGAGGGATAGAGCAAAAAGGAGAGAGAGGGGCAGCAAAGATAGAGACAGAAAGTGAGAAAGCAAGCCGCCAGGTCCCGGACCCAATCCCAGATTAGCCACGTGGGAGTCCAGGCCCCTTAACCACCACATCACCTGCCGCCCCGAAGCAGTCATTATTAATACCTTCATTTTCAGACGAGAAACCTGACTCCTAACCAGATCCTTTCTGTGCCCTGCTTACAGATAATTGAACACGAATTCACCCAGGTCTTCGTGGCTCCTGCGCTCAGGGTCTCCAAGCAGATCCACCGCCCACGCGATCTGGCATGTCAATCGCCAGCGTAAAAAAACGACTTTCCTGGCGCCCGCGTAAGCTTTTCCCTGGTCGAGCTGCAAGCCAGCCCAGGCTCAAGCGCACACACCGGCTCGGGAGATTCCGGGCTCACGCGCACACACCGGCTCAGGAGATTCGGGGCTCACGTGCACACACCGGCTCAGGACATTCGGGGCTCACGCGCACACACCAGCTCAGGAGACTCGGTGGTCCCTAGCTTTAACGGTGGAGAGGCTGGGACTGGCTCTGTGGTCTGTTTAAGGCGGCCAGATCCCGCAAGGCTAACTGTGCAGTTCAGTTCTGGACCTTGTGGCTTGGGAAACACACGTAAAGGAGAAAGAGGAGAAGGAATCACAGCATGACCATTCCCCCATGAAGTGCTTACTCCTCTCCCTTCCTGTCTGTCTCCAGGGAACACATATGCCCTCCAGCAAAGAATAAATAAACAGTACCGTGAGATCCCCACAGAGCACTGCTCATCCATAAAATGAGCGAATGATGAGTGACAGTTTTGACTCCTGGATCTGTCACAAGCGAGGTGGCTCTGGACAATGCACTGACATTCTCTAGCCCAATTTCATGAGTTTAGTCAGGAGATGACCATGGACACTCTTTGTGAACCATCAGTGTGGGATCCTGAGGTCAGGATATTCAAGAATAGTATGACTAGGGTCACATATGGTGATGGACACGGGTAACAACAGCACAGCAGTTGTAGGGCAGCGACTGTCTAGAGATAATGAAGACAGCATCTCCACCCTCTGCCAGGTTAGCCCATACCCCGAGACCGCCCCTCATGAACTCTGTAACGAAAGGACTTTCCTATGCATCTGGCCCTGGGCCTCCTGAGCGTCTTGCTCTTCTCAAAGTTGGTCCCAACCCCGCTGTCACAGAGTCTGTGGTGGTTGCTGGAGATAGTAGCATTGTCAAATAAGCCTCATTCTCGGCAAGATCAAAAACTGCTTCTGGCTGTGCAGACCTCCTTCTGTCTGGGCTTGTTCATCTCTGTTGTGAAACTGTGCCGAGAGGTCTAAGTTTAGAGGAGTATTTTCTTTTCATGTAAGTCTGCTGTTACCAAAGGACTCCTGCTTCCTCGTTCACAAAGGGCTGCTTTACTATCAAATAAAATTATGCCCCAGGAGCTGGGACTGCACCTGAGACACTAATTTTAGGGTCAGAAACCTGACCCTTTAGAAGTCTCTGTATCACATGAACACTCAGCCAACAAGTGCAGGGGTGGCCAGGAGCTTCGGTATGACACAAGGGATCTGACAAGACACCACCAGAAATTCCAGAATACACATGGGTAGTGAGAGTCCATTTACATTCACTTCCCAGGATATCCTAGTGTATTTGGGGACAGATCACTGAAGTGCTGGGAAGGCCGCATGCTGGTTTTAAGCAGGTGCAATATTAGGCAATCTGAGACGGGAAGTAAAGCACACCTGCCCTGGAATCCCAGCTCCCACACCACTAAACTTGTGACTGGAGGAAATGGCTCCACTCACCTGAGAGTCTGTTGTTATTTTTAACACAGATGATGAGGCTGGCCTCCTAGTGTGGTTGTAAGGTTTAGGTAAGTGGCTCAAAAGAACAAAGTGTTTTCTAAGCATGACAGCAGCTGTCACTTACTCAGGGGTTAGTAACCTGCACTTAGCTCTTAGCTTTACAGGTGAGGACTTACCTAAGTTTCAAAACAATGCCATGAAGCAGTCATTCATTTTAAGAATGATTTTATTTAACTTTATTTTATTTTTTACCAGAGGGATAGAGCAAAAAGGAGAGAGAGGGGCAGCAAAGATAGAGACAGAAAGTGAGAAAGCAAGCCGCCAGGTCCCGGACCCAATCCCAGATTAGCCACGTGGGAGTCCAGGCCCCTTAACCACCACATCACCTGCCGCCCCGAAGCAGTCATTATTAATACCTTCATTTTCAGACGAGAAACCTGACTCCTAACCAGATCCTTTCTGTGCCCTGCTTACAGATAATTGAACACGAATTCACCCAGGTCTTCGTGGCTCCTGCGCTCAGGGTCTCCAAGCAGATCCACCGCCCACGCGATCTGGCATGTCAATCGCCAGCGTAAAAAAACGACTTTCCTGGCGCCCGCGTAAGCTTTTCCCTGGTCGAGCTGCAAGCCAGCCCAGGCTCAAGCGCACACACCGGCTCGGGAGATTCCGGGCTCACGCGCACACACCGGCTCAGGAGATTCGGGGCTCACGTGCACACACCGGCTCAGGACATTCGGGGCTCACGCGCACACACCAGCTCAGGAGACTCGGTGGTCCCTAGCTTTCTGCTCGCGACTGCAAGGTACAACCCCGCTCCTCTCTGGATGCCTGCCGCAAGGAGACCCTGACCCACTACATCCCACCGCGGGTGGATAACTACTGGCCCGCAGGTGCGCAGAAAGCCTGGGACCACCGCGCCCCGAGGGTGCAGTAACAGGAACGTGCGGCTAAGCCTGCACACGCGCAGATGAAGCCCAGAAAACCCGACCCCAGAGGGCTGCGCGTGAGCCGGCCAGACTGAAGACTACATCTCCCATGAGCCTCCACGCCTGGGCCGCACTTCGCAGGGTTCTTCTCTATCAGACGACCGGTGACAGGGAAATGTCCTTGCTTTTCTCACCGGAGTCCAGATTTCTGAGTCCCCGGACATTGTCGGTTAAGGGGGAAAAAAGTGTAAACTTTACTGCCAACTATAATGTGTGGTCCGCCACCAAATCCTCACTGGAAAACAACAACTACCAAACACCTTGGGGAAAATTTGGGAAATTTGAACTAACAGGAGCCGACAGGAGGTGTAGTGGTTAACGTGCTAGACTCCCATGTGGGTAATATCGGTTTGAGTCCTGGACCTGGCAGCTTGCTTTCTCATTTGCCCTTGTGCTGTCTCTCTCTGGTCAAATTAAAAATAATCACAAAACAATTCCTTAAAAATAAATATTAATGAACATTACAGCTATTCTTACGTGGAATTCTTAACAAAAAAAAATTGTCTTTTTTATTGGAGAGGTTTTTGCAATAGGGTGCATGCGCTGGCCAGACAGCCAGAGAGAGACAGAAAGCAAGAAATCACCCCCCAGGGGGGATGGCCACGCTGCAATCCCTTCTCCTCCACTCTCCTCTTGGGATCGCACGCACACGCACACAGCGTGAATTTTAAGCCACCAGGTGGAGGACTCAAATCGCAGTCAAGTACATGGGAGTCCAGCGACATAGCCCTTACGCTAACTGCTGGTCTCCCCAAAAATTGTTTTTTAAAGCCATTCATAGTGAACCAGTTAGCCTAAAACTGTCTTTGTTAATTCACTTCGCAATTTTTCAGCAAAAACAACGCAAATAGGACAAACCATTTTCTACTCTTGTGTGTTTGAAAATACTGCAATGTAAACGGAAGAAAGAAAATGGGGCTTCTCCCATCATGGTGCCTTTTAAATTCAAAGCTTCCCTAAGAAGTGAAGGTATATGCGAATAATCTTGGGGATAAGGCTGTGCAACGTCAATAAAGCATATGAGCATGGAGCACATCAGGACTTCACAAGATCGGCATTTGTGACCTACAGGGTTTATCTCAGGAAAGGGGGAAAAGGCAAAACAAAAAAATAAAATCTTCCAAATTACATAATAAAGGAAAACATTTCACGCAAAATAAGAAAATGGTGTTACCAAGTAAACCCTGTATTTCCCACAGATGACCCTACTTAAACCTTACATGAACATCCTGTTGACTTTTTCCCTAATTGGGGACACATGGGCCATATTAGTACAGGAATCTTATATAAGTTACACAATTTCAGTCTCTATCTGATCAATATTATTCCATGGTACCAGTCATTAAAATGAAATAGTAAATGATATATGATTAGCTCCTACTCCGGGGAGTGGGGAGAAGTAGCGGCAGGAGTTCGTGCGACCCGCGTGGACACGGCGTGCAGCGTCATCCCCAGCTGTTGTCCTAGGGAACGCGAGGCCAGGGGACGCTCCCAGGTCTGACCGAGCGGGGCGGGCGGACGCGCCCAGGCCAGGTACAGGACCCCTCATCTCTGCTCTAGTCCCCTGAGACCAGACGGGACATCTGGGAGCCTAGCTCGGGTGCTGGAGGGGCGACGCCGCCCCCAGGCCCGCGCGGGGTTCCGCCGCAGCGAAGGAGGCTGCAGTGAGAGCCCTGCCCCCGGCTCCCGGCTCCCGGCCCCCGGTCCCCCGCCTCAGCCAGGGCCCCTCCGCGCGTCCCCGCCTCGCTCCGCCACGTCTGGGCGCGTCCTCCCGCCTAGCTACGCGGGGTCTGGAGGCGTCCTCCTGCCTCGCTCCGCTGAGTGTGCGGGCGTCCTGCCGCCTCGCTGGGCCCGGCGTCCTCAGCAGCCGAGGTCTGGGGGCGTTCCCCGACCTAGGGAAGACCGGGTGATGGTCCTGGTGCCCGGTGGCCCGAGTCTGGGGCGTGTCCCGCACCATGTTGGGGCGGGGTGACCATTGTCCGTTTGTGACAACGCGGCCACATCCCTGACCAAGCCGATCCTGGCTGGGAAACGAGTGTGCTGTGTGGTTCGGTCCCCGGGATTGTGTCTCCTTAATCAGACTGAATTTCCCTTTCTTGCGAAAATAGACTTGAATTGGTATCATGTGAGCTTTCTTTGAGGGGGAAAAAATCTGTAAACAAATTTATTGGCTTATTAATAATCAAATGCTCGTATTTTTATTACATGGCCTTTTCTATCTATAGAAAAATCCTTACATTGCAAAAGTTTAAAGTATAGTTCAATAAATGGTCATACAACATTTGTTCCTTTTGTAATAAACTGGCAACTTGGTATTTTATCCCGCTTGAGCATAGTTGGTTTTTTGTTTTTTTGAGAGGTTTTTGCCCTAGGGCGTGTGCGCTCACCAGACAGACAGAGACAGAGAGACAGAAAGCGAGAAATCACCCCTGGTCACGCCACAATCCCTTCTCCATTCTCTCGGGATCTTGGGCACGCACGCACACGCGCCCCATGTGAGTTCTAAGCCACCGGGTCCGGGAGGCAAACCGCGGTCGACTACGTGGGAGTCCAGCAACACAGCCATTACACTAACTGCTGGTTCTCGAGCAAAGTTGTTAAATGAGCCATGATTATTTTAAAACACCTGTCTATTGTTAAAGGTAAACCTATTTAAACGTTTCATCTAAAAACTTAAATACTTGTTCAATTTAATGGCAATACATCAATGTATTAAGTGGAACTGGATGTTCCTGCCTACCGTCCATCTTGCATAAAACCGAAGTTAACTGATGCTTAACTCAAGAGCCAGCAATGCATTTTCAAACACACAGTTATTACTGCTTTACGGTTTTTTCTAACATTTAGACTTGTGTCCTGATTCAGTTCTCTGGTCAGGCAACTTAGAACTGGAGCATTCTTCTCCCTAACTACATAGAAGGGGTAGATCATACTTATTTAATCAACTCTTTGTGACTGATGAGTTTGTTTCCAGTGTTCAGTTAAAAGCAATATACAAGAGCTGGGAGCTGGGGTGGTGGTGAAGGCCCTGGACTCTCACACGGCTCACCACGGTTTGAGTCCTGGATCTGATGGTTTTCTCTATATATATAGTCAAATTGAAGAATAATGATGATAAATAAGATTAAATAAGTAATTCTTTAAAGAAAATAATGTATAGAAAATATCATTATGAGGTCAGCAGTTGACACGGAGGTTAAGGCAACTGGATCTCATATGGCCGACCACCTAGTTCAAATCCCAGATGTGATGGCTTGAAAATCGCACCTGGCCTGTGTGCATCTGTGTTGCAGAGCGGTGGGACCTTGAGGTGACTGTGTACATACCAGAGTGAGGACAGTGTTTTGAGTCTCCGTACTCTCATATGTACACATTAACCATCTCAAGCTTCAACCACTTTGTAATGTGTACATGCCCCAAATCCTGAGAGGATAATGGAGAAGGGTTGCAGTGTGGTTATCGCCCTGAGGGGGTGCGATTTCTCACTTTCTCTCTCTCTATCTCTGTCCAGCAAGCATACATGCCCAAGGCCAAAGAATAAAAAAATAAGAAAAGAAAGAAAATATCATTGTCGATACACTTTTTACATATTTTTTGTTTGGTTATTTCTTTGGCACAAAGGCCAAAATAATAGAATTTCTTAATTAATATGAGTAAATTAAATTTTTTATAGATGTTAACAAAAAATAGTGCTCAGGGGACCAGCAGGCGGCATGGTAGTTAAGACACTGGACATTGCCACATAGCTGACCACGGTTCAATTCCTGGACTGGGCACCTTGCTTTCTCGCTTCTCTCTCTCTCTCTCTGGTCAAATTAAAAAAAATGAATGAATAAATAAAATTAAATAAAAAATAATTCTTTTAAAAAACAATAGTGCTGGAAACAGCAGTTAGTGTAACGGCTATGTTGCTGGACTCCCATGTAGTCGACCGTGGTTCGCGTCCTGGACCTGGTGGCTTAAAACATGCTGGGCGCATGTGCGTGTGTGCCCAAGATCCCAAGAGGAGAATGGAGGAGAAGGGATTGTGGCGTGGTCATCCCCCCGGGGGGTGATTTCTCGCTTTCTGTCTCTCTGTCTCTGTCTGTCTGTCTGGCAAGCGCATGCGCCCTATAGCAAAAACCTCTCCAAAAAAAAAAACATAGTGTTCAGAAGGCTGTATCTATGTATGCTATTTCCTCAACTCTGTTCCAACACTACCTAGCATGGATTTTTGATAAATGATTAAGAGAAATGCTTAAGGCAAAACATCAAATCGTATACCATAAATTATTTAACCTTTTTTTGAGAGCGTTTTTGCTATAGGACGCATGCACTCACCAGACAGAGACAGAAAGCAAGAAATCACCCCCCGGAGGGGACAGCCATGCTGCAATTCCTTCTCCTCCATTCTGAGCTCAGGATTTTGGTCAGGCACACACATGTACCTAGCATGACATTTTTTAAAAAATTATTTTATTGAACTTTATTTATTTTAATTTGACCAGAATGTGAGAGAAAGAGAGAAAGCAAGTCTCCAGGTTTGGAACTCAAACCCTGCTCCAGATCTAGAACTTAAACCCTGGTCGGCCATGTTCAGCGCCCTTAACCACCATTCCAACAGCTGCCGCTCCCACCCAGCATGAGTTTTAAACTGCTGGGTCTGAGACTTGAACCACAGTTGACTAAGTGGGAGACCAGTGATGTAGCCATTGTTCCATCTGCTGGTCTCATACCATACCTTTTTTATTTTTTTTTAAAGATTTTTACTACAGACCATATCTGCTTGACAGAGAGACAGACAGAGAGCAGGAAATCATGCCCCAGTAGGGAATGGCCATACAGCAGTCCCCTCTCCTCCAGTCTCCTCTCAGGATTTTGGGCATGCATGCACACACTCTCAGTGTGAGCTTCAAGCCACCGGGTCCACAATCGAGTATATGTGAGTCCAGCGCCTCAACCACTATGCCACCTGCTAGCCCCAAACTATGAATTATCCTTTTTGAAAAAACATGCTTTAGGAATTACTGTTTATTTTTTAATGGCAAGAAAGTACTCAATACATGCAAGCATTTGTTGGAAACCTGCTATGTAATGGACGTCATTCTAAATGCTGGAATAATAATAAAGAACAAGAGAGAGAAAATCTCCATGCTGCAATGGTCAATTGTTAGGAAACAATGAGACAGTAAGGGCATTTAATAATAAAAGGGACTCAACCAAGTATGAGCATGGCTGGTGTGGCCTCTTATGACTTGTGACAGAGGAGCCATTAAAGTTGAGCATCCCTTATCCGAAATGCTTGGGACCAGAGGTGTTTCAGATTTTTAATTTTTTCAGAATTCAGAAACTTTGCACATATATAATGAGATATATTGGGATTGGAACTCAGTTCATGGAATTCATGTATTTTTATTTTTAATTCAGAGTTTTATTTTATTTTTTCCCATTACATGTATTTCCATGAGCTTGTTATTTTTTCTGAAACTTTTTTTAATTAATTAATTTACATTAATTCCCTAAGCATCGTCACAGCACACAAAGTGTGATTTCCCATCCAGAATATACTGCATAGTCACTTAATCATGCATGTTATCGTCAATAATTTTCCATTTCTACTTTCATATATATAAATAAATAAATATATATATATATATATACACACACACATACACATATATGTATATTTTACCCCTATTTTGCACCTATTTTACCCTATTTCTGACCCTCTGCCCTTTCCCACCCTCCTCTCACACTATCTATGATGTCTACAATTGTTTTCCATTCCTTTTTCCCCACATTTTATTGATCATACAATTGCTGTATGTTTCTTCATATGCACCTTATACACATAGCCTAAAAGTAATTTTACACAGTATTTTGGTATTTCAGTGTTTTGATTGTGACCCATCTCATGGGGTCAAGTGTGAAATTTTCTGCTTATAGCAACATGTTGGCACTCAAAAAGTTTTGGATTTTGGAGCATTTCGATTTCCATTGCTTACGGAAAAGAGTATTGTTAGAACCTGGCCAAAAAAAAAAAAAAAGGTACAGATACTGTACCTTTAAAAATAAGAGCATTTAGTGACCAACTTATGGCTCACCATAGAGTCAAAGAAATAAATACCCAGACTTCACTTTTTTCCACCCTCTAATATCCTAACACCTAGTAAGCACTTACACCCTCCCATCCTGCACCATTTCTAGAAGTGCAACCCCATATTCTCCTCCAGAGCTCCTTGTTAATTTTCTAATTACCGTATTTTTTTTTCTTTTTTGTTTTTGTTTTATAAGCCAGAGGGCACCTGTGTTCACCAGAGACAGAGAGGAAGCTAAAGAAAACACTCTCCCCAGTGGGTGCTGTCTCTCCACCCACTGGATTTGGGGCCAGGATTCAAACTGTTGCTTCAGCATGTGGGATCGAGCTTCCTTAACCACCAGGCCATGGGACTGGCCCCAATTACTACATATTCTTTTTTAGCCCTAAGCTACCAGCCAACTCATTGAAACATGTGTCATGAATTAGTGACTCTAAACTCAGGACTCATCTCGTTCCACACAAGGGGCCAAACAATACCTTCCAAATAGATGTCTGCCCTCCAGGAGGATTTCTCTTCACCCCGTCTTTCAGGGCCTCCCCTGAGTTAAACTGTAACACAGTAGTCAATCACTTCCAAATGACCCACCATACCTTGAAGACATATTTATAAACTGGGGAGGTGCTTTTTCCTCTTCTTTTAAATGTTTGTAGTGGACCTTTTGACTCTAAAGTGCACTGAGGGTCATGTGTTGAAACGCTAGGAGTAAGTACCAAAGGAATGTGGACCACTTGTTTATACAGTTTACTTGTGTCTCTGGGTCTTGTTTTGTTCCAGTCTTGTATTGACCGTTGCATTTCACAATGGAATAACTCTGCACACATCCAATACTTTGATTCAGTGTAGGCTGTAACACAAGTTCATGACAGATGTTTGGGGCCACATAGTCACTTGCTATCTCATGTTGAGGAGTTCAGTCTCTCGGGAGCTGACAGCAAATCAGAAGCTGCTTTTCAAATGAAGGGTAGTTATGACATAAAGGTACACCTTGCTCCAAAACTCAGAATCTGAGCTCTAGTGAATCTTCCCATCTAGGAACATGGTATGTCTTTTCATTTATGTAGGACATCTTTGGTTTTGTTTGTTTGATCAACATTTAATGTTTTACGCCATTCAGATCCTACACATTTAAAAAAAAAAGTTTTAGGTTTTTGCAATATGGCTCATTTTCTCACCAGAGAAAGAAGGATGAAGGCAAGAAATCAGCACCCCCAGAGAGGATGACCACACCACAATTTGTTCTCCTCCTGAGATTTTGAACATGCTCGCACTTGCAACCAGTGTGACTTTGACACTGCTAGATCCGGGACTTGAACCACAGTTGGCCCTGTGGGAGTCCAATAGCCTAATCATCACACCACTTGCTGGCCCCCTGCACATGTTTTGTTAGGTTTGTTTTCTTTTTTATGTCAGTTTTAATTGTTTTTTTTTCTAATATATAGAAATAAAATTGATGTTTGGGTATTTACCTCATAGTCTATCATCTTGCTAAACATACTTATTAGTTTTAGGAATTATTTTGTAGATTGCTTGGAATTTTCTAAGTAAAGAACCATGTAATCTGAAATAAGGATAGATTTCTTTCTTTCTTTCCAATTTATACTCCTTCCTTGCCTTACATCATTGCAATGCCCCAAAATTTCAGTACTATGTTGAATAGAGCAGGAAGAGTGGACACTTTGCCTTGGTCCTAATTTTAAGGGACAAGTATTGTGACATTAGCCATTAAATGTGATGTTAGCTTTTGTTATTTTGTAGTTTCTTTTTTGTTTTTGTTGTTTTGGTGAGGTTTTTGCTATAGGGCATGTGCACTCGCCAGAAAGAGAGAGACAGAGAGAGACACAGAGAGACAGAGAGACAGAAAGTGAGAAATCACCCCCGGGGGAATAGCCATGCCTCAATCCCTTCTCTTCTGTTCTCCTCTCAGGATCTTGGGCACGCAAGCACACACGCCCGGCATGAGTTTAAGCCACCGGGTCCAGGACTCGAACCACGGTCCACTACATGGGAGTCCAGCGCCATAGCCATTACGCTAACTGCTAGTCCCTTGTAGCTCCTTTTTATGAGGTTGAAGAAGTTCCTTTATTTCTAGTTTGCTGAGAGTTATTATTAATAAATGGATGTCAGACTTGGCTAAATCCTTTTTCTTCATCAAGTGATACAGATCACATGTTTTTGTCTTTAGCCTGTCAAATTTGCAGATTACTTTAGTTGATCTCTTTTTAGCTATTGAATTAGCCTTGCATGTGTGGAATAAAACATACCTGGTTGGGAACCAGCAGATGATATAATGGTCACATTGCTGGACTCCCACATAGTCGACCATAGTTTAAGTCCTGGACCTGGCAGCTTAAAACTCATGTTGGGCACATGTGTACATGTACCAGAAATCCCAAGAGGAGAATAGAGCAGAAGGGATTGTGGGATGACCATCCCCCTGGGGGGTGATTTCTCATTTTCTGCCTGGTAAGCGCATGCACCCTATCACAAAAATCTCTCTAAAAAAATACCTGGTTGTAGCTGTCTTTCCTTTCATGTATTTATGCATATGATTTACTAATATTTTATTAAGAATTTTTATATTTATATATTCATAAGGAAAATTAATGTGTGGTTTTTGAACTGTCTTTATTTGGCCTTGTTATTAGGATCATACTGTCCTTGTAAAATGAGCTGGAAAACGTTCCTCTGCTTTTGTTTTCTGGAAGAGTTTTTGTTGAATTCATGTTATTTCAGCTTTAAATACTTAGTAGAATACAACAGCGAAGACACCTATACATTAGAGACGTTCTTTTTCAGTATGGTTTTAACTACAGATTCAGTTTCATTTAAAAAGTCTACTTAAATTATCTATTTTATTTTGGGTGAGTTTTGTTAGCTTTATTTTCAAGAAATTAGGCCATCTTGTCTAACTTGTTGAGTATCCATAGATTTGTTAATGTTCTTATCTTTTGTTTTTTTTAAGGATTATTTATTTAGGAGCCAGCAGGTGGCATGGTGGTTGGGGGAGCTGGACTACCACATGGCTGACCATGGTTTAAGTCCT
>NW_006206460.1:145084-153719 GCF_000334495.1 Tupaia belangeri chinensis | reverse complement strand
GCTATAGGGCACATGCACTCGCCAGACAGACAGACAGAGACAGAGAGACAGAAAGCGAGAAATCACCCCCCAGGGGGAATGGCCATGCCACAATCCCTTCTTCTCCATTCTCCTCTCGGGGTCTTGGGCACGCACACACATGCGCCCGGCGTGAGTTTTAAGCCACCGGGTCCGGGACGCGAACCGTGGTCGACTACGTGGGAGTCCAGCGACATCGCCATTACGCTAACTGCTGGTCCCAATAAAATAATTCTTAAAACTCTTTTGCTAAAGTTTAAAAAATTATTTTATTTATTATTATTATTATTAATATTTCGAACTGGCTAGCATGTGCTCACCAGTGACAGAGAGAGAAGGAAAGCAAGAAAGCAAGCCGCCAGATCTAGGACTCCAACAGTGGCTGGCCATGTGGGAATCCAATGTCCAAACCACCACACCACTTGCTGGCCCCTTCTTTGATCCTTTTAATGTAAAATTGGAATCCCATTTTTATCCCTGTGTTAGTAGTTTGTATCTTTATCTTGGTCAGTCTTTCTAGATGTTTATCAATTTCATTTATCTTTTTTAAAAAACTCACGACTGTGGGTTTGAGTTTCTCTTTTGTTTTCAATTTTCTTATTTCTGCTGTCTTTTCTTAAAGTTCATCTTTTATTTTTCCTTGTTGAGAGGGGGTGGGGGACATACAGACAGCATCCCCACAAAATCTCGACACCAAGATCCACCTCCAGCCTCAGCCAGTCTTGGACCGTGGGCATGTATGTGCCCAGCATACTCAGGGAGGTCTCTGGACACAAACCCAGAACACTCCCATGTGGAACAAGGCCTGTAAGCAGTGTGTTTTACCACGGAGCCACTGTCTGGCCCTTGGCTTAGGCTCTTTATCATTTCCTTTCTTCTTCTAGTTGTCAGTTTATTTTGCCCTCCATTTTCTATTTTCTTGTGGTGGAAGCTTAGATTGTTGAGTTAGAAATTTTTCTTTCTAATTATGAACAATTAATACCCTAAATTTTCCTGTAAGCACTGCTTTAGCTTCATCCAACAGATATTATGTTTTATTTTTTACTTTCAGATTTTGGTGGTTTATTTAAAGTCTTTCTCTTTGACTACAGAAATATCAAGAATAAGATTGTTAAATTCTAAGTATCTGAAGATTTTTTTTTTTTTGGTTATCTCAAGTTTAATTCCACTATGGCCAGAAAAAAATTGTTTTTTTCTAAATATATATTATGTTCTTTTTTGAGAGTGAGAGAGACAGAGACAGGGCACACAGAAAGGGGAGGAGAGAGAGGTATTATATTTTTGGAGAGGTTTTTGCTATAGGGCGCGTGCGCTCGCTAGACATACAGAGAGAGACAGAGAGACAGAAAGTGAGAAATCACCCCCTAGGGGGTACGGTCACGCTGCAATCCCTTCTCCTCCATTCACCTCTCGGGATCTTGGGCATGCACGCACTTGCACCCGGCGTGAGTTTTAAGCCACCGGGTCCGGGATGCGAACTGTGGTCGACTATGTGGGAGTCCAGCGACATAGCCATTACGCTAACTGCTGGTCCCCAGAAAACAAATTTTTATGACCTTAACTCTTTTACTATTTTCCATATTTGCTTTATATCCCAGAACATGATCTATCTTGGTGTTCCAGGTATACTTGAAAAGATATATTATACAGTTATTAGCTAGAATGTTTAATAAATTTCCATTAGGTCCTGTTGATAGATGAAGCTATTTCAGTCTTTTATATCTTGGTTGACTTTCTATCTAGTGTTTCTATCAATTATTGAGTCGAGGAAAGTTGAAATACCTCTATAATTATAGATTTGTCTATTATTTCTCATCATAGTTTTCTCAGAATTTGCTTCATAAATTTTGAATCTCTTTTGTTTGATATATATACATTTAGGGATGTTTTGTCTTGTTCATGAACTGACACTTTAATAATGATGAAATGTTCTTTTCATCCCTGGAAATTATCTTTGCTTTGACGTGTTATTTAGTATTAATATAGCTATTTCAGTTTTTTTGGTTTAGTGTTTGCATGTTATATATTTTCCATTTAACACAATTTATATCATTATATTTCAAGAGAAGTTTGTATAGATAGAATATATTTTGATCTTTAACATTTTTTTTAATCCATTCTCTCTGTCACTAACATATTCCTATCTACTGAAATAAACATTTTACCACTTTGAAGAGAATACAGAAGCTCTACAAGGTTTTCGGTCCCTTAACTTACCTCCTTTATAATACAGTTATCTTAAAAATTTCCACTTAGGGACCAGCAGTTAGCATAATGGCTATGTCGCTGGACTCCCACGTAGTTGACCGTGGTTCGAGTCCCGGACCCGGTAGCTTAACCTCACGCTGGGCGCTTGTGCATGTGTGCCCAAGATCCCGAGAGGAGAATGGAGAAGAAGGGATTGCGGAGTGGTCATCCCCCCGGGGAGTGATGTCTCACTTTCTGTCACTCTGTCTCTCTCTGTCTGGCGAGCACACGCACCCTATAGCTAAAACCTCTCCAAAAAAAGAAAGAAAAAAAATGATTTCCACTTAAAATGATAGTCACATCAGATAGTGTGATAATTTTTGTTTTAAGCCACCAAAAAGAATTGAAAAACTCAAGATGAGAAAAATAGCATATTGTATTAATTATATATTTACTCTTTCTGTTGGTTTTTCTTTATTTCTGATGTTCCAGGGATTTTTCTCTTATTACTTTCTTTCTCTCTGAAGAACTTTCTTTACATGCTTTATTTATTTATTTATTTTAAGGTTTTCATCACAGGAAACATGCCCTCACCAGAGAGAGACAGTGAGAGACAGTGAGAGGGAACGTGAGAATCACCCCTCATGGAAGATGGCCACACCACAATCCCTTCTCCATTCTCCTGGGATTTGAGGCATGCACGCATGTGCACCTGCTGTGATTTTCAAGCCACCTGGTCCAGGGCTCAAACCACAATCAGCCATGTGGGGGTCCAGTGCCTTAACCATCATGCCACCTGCTGGCACCACCTATTCTCTTTGGAAGTTCTGCTGGTGATAAATTTTCCTAGTTTTGCTTAATCTGAGAGTGGCTTTATTTCATCTTCATTCTTAGATGTCTTTAACGGATATAAAATTCTGGGTCGACAATTCTTTTTTTTCAGTAGTTGAAAATGTTGTGCCATTCACTCTGGCTCTCAGGTTTTTGATGAGAAATCCTCTGTCATTTGAAGCATTCCTCTCCTATAAGTGAAGCCTCATTATCTCTAGCTGTTTTCAAGGATGTTGCACTGTTTAGTTTTAAAAGTTTCATTATGAAATGTCTTAGCATGAATTTATTTGGTTTATCTTGTCTACGATTTGCTAACCTGAATCTGTAGATTTATATCTACTTCTAAATAATGGAAGTTTGCAATTATTATTTCTTTAAATTTCTACGTGCTTTACACTCTTCTCTCCTTCTTGGACTTCGATGACATGAATATCAGGCCTTTTCCACAAGTCTCAGGCTATTTTCTCTCTCATTCTGATTGGATCATTTCTACTGCTATTATCTTATGGTCACTAATCCTTTCTTCTCTCATCTCCATTCACCTAGTGAGCCCACTGGTAAAATTTTATTTCAGTTACTGCATTTTCACTTTGTTTAGAGTTTTTTTTGCCATAGGGCTCATACACTCACTGGAGAGAGTGACAAGACAGAGACAGTGAGAGGGAAAGTGAAATACCCCCCCTGGGGGGGGCGATAGTCTCATTCCATTCTTTCTCTGCCATTCTACTCTTGGGATCATCGGCATGCATGCACATGCAACCAGCATTAGTTTTAAGTCACCAGGTTCAGGACTCGAACCATGGTTTTCCATGTAGGAATCCAGCAATGTAACCACTACATCATCGGCTGACCCCACTGCATTTTTACTTTTAAAAATTCCTACTCAATTTTGTCTTATGTAATACTTGCCTTTTATTTCTTTGCTAAGAACTTGTATTTTCTTATTTTTTTTCTTTTTTTTTTTTTTTTTTTTTTTTTTTTTTGGAGAGGTTTTCGCTATAGGGCGCGTGTGCTCACCAGACAGACAGAGAGAGACAGAGAGACATAAAGCGAGAAATCACCCCCCGGGGGGATGGTCACATCACAATCCCTTCTCCTCCATTCTCCTCTTGGGATCTTGGGCACGCACGCACACACGCCTGGCGTGAGTTTTAAGCCACCGGGTCTGGGACGTGAACCACGGTCAACTACGTGGGAGTCCAGCGACATAGCCATTACTCTAACTGCTGGTTCCCTATTTTCTTATTTGTTTTAAGAGTGCTCACAGAGGCCAGCAGATGGCGTAGGGGCCAGCAGATGACATAGCAGTAAATTACTGGACTCCCATATGGCCAAGGGTGGTTTGAGTTTCAGACTGGATGGCTTGAAAATCCTGCTGGGTATGCATGCCTGCATGCCCAAGATCCCAGGAGGAGAATAGGGAAGAAGGGAATTGTGTCATCACCATCCCTGGGGGGTTTGTATGTGTGTGTGTGTGTGTGTGTGTGTGTGTGTAATTTCTCACTTTCCCTCTCACTGTCTCTGTTTCTCTCTCTTTTTTTTCCCTGTGAACACACTCACCCTAAGGCAAAAATGTTTCAAAAAAAGAAAAAAAGCGCAAGAGTGCTCACAGTTGTTTCCTGTAGCATTTTCATGATAGCTGCTTTATTATTCTTCTCAGATAATTCCCAAGTCGGCATCATATCAATGTTACTGTTTGTTCTATTATCAACCTTTCTCAATTGAGTTGTTTCTTTTATTTTAAGCTTCCAACATAATTTGCAATTCTGAATTGAAATGCATGCTCTTTACATCTTTTATTTTAGTAGGCAATCAGCCTTTGAGGTTTAAGGTGTACTTTCTGGCCCAACAGATTTGTTTTTGTTTTTGTTTTTAAGAGAGAGAGGTTTTCGCTATAGGGACTGTGTGCTTGCTGGAGAGACAGACAGAAATCAAGAAATCACCACCACCACCCCTCGCAGAGGGAATGGCCATGCCATAATCCTTTCTCCTCTTGGGATTTTGGGTATGCACACACATGTGCCTTGTATGAATTTTAAGCCACTGGGTCCAGGACTCAGCCAGGACTCAGACTACGTAAGAGTCCAGCAACTAATTATTATGCTGTCTGCTGGTCCCCTGACCCAATTTTATAGACTCTACTATAAACATTGATTTAGTTTTCAAAGGCTTTTTAATGTTATTCTGTTCTGTTCCATTTGTGTGCTGCCCAGAGACCCTGAAACCTGGACAGAATTGTACATCAATGTTTAGTTCTCAAAACTCTTGTTTCTTATTAGTTTTATGCATGGACCATGCAGATTTCTGCCTGGGATTTCATAACCAGATTTAGAACATTATTTTCTCTGTTCCTCTCTTCTCTATAATTCTTCCTCTCATCATCTATTTGAGAGGGGTATCCCTTTTTCTTTCAGGATGGTAAGGAGAGACAGAATTCTGTTAATGTTGTCTGCAGCTACAGCATCCAATATGGCGTACCTCACCTTCCACACAGGGTACTGCCACTGTCATGTTATCTCAGGGCAGAGATGGAGACAAGGCTCTTCCCATAGGCTTTCCAGCTGATCGGCTGAAGAGAGTTGAGTTCCATCTAGTTATTGAAGCGAGAAGGTGAAAAATCTATTTTTCCCCACCATCTCCACAGCTGGAAATGATGCCCCTCCACACAGTCTCCATGGCTTCTCCCTATGATTGCGGGGTAGAGATGTACCACAGGAGTTTGTCCGTAATCTTTGTAGCTTCAGTGATCCATAGCAATAAAGAGGATGAAGGCAGAGGGCCAGTTTTCATGATATTTTCCTATCTTGGGCAGGAATGATTAAAATGTTTCTGTCCCCTCTCAGTGTACAGTCTCTGGTATCTACACTTATCCACTCTATAGCCTTATCTTCATATCTTTGCATGTCTGCCATAGAGTGCAGATATTCACTACATATTGGGTGGGAATGTACAGTGTGTGTCTTTCAGAGTCTTGGAGTGGACAGCAGAGTGGATAGTAGAGGGTGGGTGTGAGGTGCAAAGGGAATATACACTTAACAGACAAGAAAATGTAAAGTTTTCTTTAGGAAAAAATATATATTGTATAAATCATGATGGAGACTTTATGTAAAATTTTTAAAAATCACTTTAAGACTAACAATAAAAATGAGATTATATTTTGCATAGTTGATTATAGTGTCTATGTAAACTACAACAAGCAAGATACTTACATTTTTTACATAAATACATGGGCCAGTAGATGGTGTGGAGGTTAAGATGCTGGATCCCACATCAACTCCGTGATTTGAGTCCTGGACCCAGTGACTTAAAAAACACTCCAAGCATGTGTACATGCATGCACCAAATCCCAAGATAAGAAATGGAAGAGAAGGGATTGCAGTGTGGCCATCCACCCTGGAGGGTAATTTCTCACTTTCCCTCTTTCTGTGCCTCTGTCTCTTTCCAGCAAGTGCATGCACTCTTTGGCAAAAAAATCTAAAAAAAAAAAAAGGTTCTCCCTTGTTGGGCTGTCCTTGTCCTATCCTTTTGCCAGGATGTGCTTTGCTGGAAGCTTTTCTTTTGTTTGTGTCCATCGGTGTTTTCAGGCCACAGGTCTGTCCAAAATAAAGGCTATGATATATAGGAGGCAAAAGCCAAAACTAAAAATAAAAAATATGCAGGAAATTGCCACTGGGTTTTCCTTTAATTCCGAGATCTTTAAAAAGTCTGTCATCTTTCTACCTGTGTAGTCTTCTGTCACTTGCTTCTTAAATTTCATCCAGATGGTTTGTGTTGTAAATACTGGGAAGAAAGTGAAAAGTGCTTTCTTTAGCTAGTCTGGAACTAGAATGTTATCAGTTCTTTAATTTTATGTATTCTTTTTTTTTTTTCCCCTCGGAGAGGTTTTTGCTATAGGGTGCATGCACTCACCAGAAAGACAGAGAGAGACAGAGAAACAGAAAGTGAGAAATCACCCCCCCAGGGGGGATGGCCACGCCACAATCCCTTCTCCTCCATTCTCCTCTCGGGATCTTGGGCACCCACGCACATGTGCCCAGCATGAATTTAAGCCACCAAGTCTGGGACTCAAACAGCAGTTAGCTACATGGGAGTCCAGCAACATAGCCATTATGCTAACTGCTGGTCCCAATAATTTTTTAAATTATTTATTTAATTTTATTTATTACTATTATTATTCAATTTGACCAGAGACAGATTGAGAGAAAGAAGGAGACTGATAGTGAGAAAGCAAGCCAACAGGTCTGGGACTCAAACTGTGGTCGGTCATGAAGGAGTCCAGTGCCTAAAACCACCACGCCACCTGCTGGCCCCTAATTTTATGTATTCTTATACATGTGGTTTTCACTCACATTTCTTGGATAGATAATGACATTGTACTTATTTTTCTGCCAATATTTACCATTCAAATTTTCCTTTATGAAGGATCTGGTCATTTTGTTTCTGTTTTGTTTTGTTATAGAATATGTGTGCTTACCGGACAGAAAGAGATTCCTATAGGGAATGGCCATGTCGCAATCCCTTCTCCTCCATTTTCCTCTCAGGATTGGGGCACACACACACCCAACAACGCAAATGGCATGATTCTGAAGCCACAGGGTCCAGGATTCACCTGCACAGCTGGCCATGTAGGATCCAGCTGCCTTAACCTCCATGCCACCTGCTGGCCCTAATTTCTCTTTTTCTTTTTCTTTTTCTTTTTGTTAATACTTTTGTGATCTATGAAATCTGTGGGGGGAACCAGCAGTTAGCATAATGGCTATGTCGCTGGACTCCCACGTAGTTGACCGCGGTTCGCGTCCCAGACCCGGTGGCTTAAACTCACGCCGGGCGCGTGTGCGTGCGTGCCCAAGATCCCGAGAGGAGAATGGAGGAGAAGGGATTGCGGCGTGACCATCCCCCCGGGCGGTGATTTCTTGCTTTCTGTCTCTCTGTCTCTCTCTGTCTGTCTGGCGAGCGCACGCGCCCTATAGCGAAAACCTCTCCAAAAAAAAAAAAAAAAACTGCCCAGACCGTAAATGTGCAGGTCTGCTTCTGGACTCCACACTTTGCTCCACTAAAGCTGCATGCTCATCTGTATGCCAGCCCCACACCGTCTTGACTACTGCCATTTGATATTCTTTAAATAAAATAACTCCTCCCACTTTATTTTGATTTTACAAAATTGTTTGGATTATTTAGGTCTTTTGCATCTCCACATAATTTTTTTGTTTTGTTTTTCTTATTTGTAGTTTTGCTATAGGGCATGTGTGCTCTTCTGAAAGAAATGAGAGAGAGAAAGAGAAAGAGAGAGAGAGAGAAGGAAAGTGAAGAAGCATCCCCCACACACCAGGGGAATGGCCATGCTGCAATCCCTTCTCCTCCATTCTCCACTCCAGATTTTAGGCATGAATTCACACATGCCCAATATGCTTTTCAAGTCCCCGAGGATCAGGATTCTACCAAGACATGTGGGAATCCACTGTTTTAACCAGCTTGTCGCCTGGCTTGTCCTCCATATAATTTTATGTATGTATGTATTTATTTATTTATTTATTTTTAGAGAGAGTTTTTTTTTTTTTTTTTTTGAGGGGTTTTTGCTATAGGGCACGGGTACTTGTCA
>NW_006206460.1:118851-145028 GCF_000334495.1 Tupaia belangeri chinensis | reverse complement strand
TCCCCTTCTCCTGCCGCAATCCCTTCTCCTCCATTCTCCTCTCAGGATCTTGGGCACGCACGCACACGCGCCCGGTGTGAGTTTTAAGCCACCGGGTCTGGGACGTGAACCGTGGTCGACTATATGGGAGTCCAGCGACATAGCCATTACGCTAACTGCTGGTCCCTTTCAGAGAGATTTTTTGCTGTAGGGTGTGTGTGTTCACCAGAGAGACAGAGACAGAGAGAGAAAAAGTGGAAAATTACCTCCTTCAGGGGAGGATGGCCACACCATAGTCCTTTCCCTTCCATTCTCCTGGGATTTTACACATGTATGTATGTACACCCAGCATGAGTTTCAAGCCTCAGGGGCCAGGCCTTGATCTGTGGTTGACCATGTGGGAGTCCAGCATCTTAACCATTATGCCACCTACTGGCCCCCCTCCACATAACTTTAAAACTGCACTTGTTCATTTATACAGAAGGGCTTGGAGTGTATAAAATGAAATATTTTGAAAATGTGTGTGCTGGATGGGACTGTGGGTATTCTAATTGTAATAAATATTAACAGAGATCTTAAAAAAATTAGAAAATTATATTTATACTAGAAGTGTTCCAGCTTTCATTAGTCAACTGTTTGACATTTATGTAGATTAAAATGACTGAAAATGTGTTTACCAAAAAGGACTTGAATTCCTTAAGTTCATTTGTGTTGTATAGGTTGCTATGACAAAAGGAATACTAAAAGCTATGAGAAAGTTTACTAGGTCTGGATTTCTAAACATAAAAACTGTTTGTGGAGTTACTGGAGGGCCTTGGATATAATATTATCTATCATTCATGAGAGAGCCATGTTAGCATCATCGCTTGGTTTCTTTTTCATTATTTCTTTTTGCAAGTGTCATGCAATAATTTCCTTTAAACTGGGTGCCAATAAAAAATCAGGCATTTCTAAAAGAAAGCTAGACTTTCTTTAACCAGGGATTTTGAATTATCCTTTGTGTATCTCCTCTGTTGTAAGTGAGCACAATTACATGCATGCTCATCTGTATGCCAGCCCCACACCGTCTTGACTACTGCCATTTGATATTCTTTAAATAAAATAACTCCTCCCACTTTATTTTGATTTTACAAAATTGTTTGGATTATTTAGGTCTTTTGCATCTCCACATAATTTTTTTGTTTTGTTTTTCTTATTTGTAGTTTTGCTATAGGGCATGTGTGCTCTTCTGAAAGAAATGAGAGAGAGAAAGAGAAAGAGAGAGAGAGAGAAGGAAAGTGAAGAAGCATCCCCCACACACCAGGGGAATGGCCATGCTGCAATCCCTTCTCCTCCATTCTCCACTCCAGATTTTAGGCATGAATTCACACATGCCCAATATGCTTTTCAAGTCCCCGAGGATCAGGATTCTACCAAGACATGTGGGAATCCACTGTTTTAACCAGCTTGTCGCCTGGCTTGTCCTCCATATAATTTTATGTATGTATGTATTTATTTATTTATTTATTTTTAGAGAGAGTTTTTTTTTTTTTTTTTTGAGAGGTTTTTGCTATAGGGCACGTGTACTTGTCAGACAGAGAGAGACAGAGAGACAGAAAACGAGAAATCACTCCCCAGGGTGATGGCCACACCGCAATCCCTTCTCCTGCCGCAATCCCTTCTCCTCCATTCTCCTCTCAGGATCTTGGGCACGCACGCACACGCGCCCGGTGTGAGTTTTAAGCCACCGGGTCTGGGACGTGAACCGTGGTCGACTATATGGGAGTCCAGCGACATAGCCATTACGCTAACTGCTGGTCCCTTTCAGAGAGATTTTTTGCTGTAGGGTGTGTGTGTTCACCAGAGAGACAGAGACAGAGAGAGAAAAAGTGGAAAATTACCTCCTTCAGGGGAGGATGGCCACACCATAGTCCTTTCCCTTCCATTCTCCTGGGATTTTACACATGTATGTATGTACACCCAGCATGAGTTTCAAGCCTCAGGGGCCAGGCCTTGATCTGTGGTTGACCATGTGGGAGTCCAGCATCTTAACCATTATGCCACCTACTGGCCCCCCTCCACATAACTTTAAAACTGCACTTGTTCATTTATACAGAAGGGCTTGGAGTGTATAAAATGAAATATTTTGAAAATGTGTGTGCTGGATGGGACTGTGGGTATTCTAATTGTAATAAATATTAACAGAGATCTTAAAAAAATTAGAAAATTATATTTATACTAGAAGTGTTCCAGCTTTCATTAGTCAACTGTTTGACATTTATGTAGATTAAAATGACTGAAAATGTGTTTACCAAAAAGGACTTGAATTCCTTAAGTTCATTTGTGTTGTATAGGTTGCTATGACAAAAGGAATACTAAAAGCTATGAGAAAGTTTACTAGGTCTGGATTTCTAAACATAAAAACTGTTTGTGGAGTTACTGGAGGGCCTTGGATATAATATTATCTATCATTCATGAGAGAGCCATGTTAGCATCATCGCTTGGTTTCTTTTTCATTATTTCTTTTTGCAAGTGTCATGCAATAATTTCCTTTAAACTGGGTGCCAATAAAAAATCAGGCATTTCTAAAAGAAAGCTAGACTTTCTTTAACCAGGGATTTTGAATTATCCTTTGTGTATCTCCTCTGTTGTAAGTGAGCACAATTACAGAGATTGTATTGATTTTTTTTCCCCAAATTAATTTTGTTAGTTATTTTCAGACAGAAGTGAGAGACAGAAAGACAGGTACTCCCCACAGGCTCATATCATGATGTGATCCCCGACACCAGCCTTTCAGCCAGCCAAATTCACAACTTCACGGGTGCTCCCATATGCCCAGTGTGCTCAGGTCAACCCAGGATCCAAGCCCTGGTTTTTCCCATATGACTCCAGTATCACCCAGCAGTGCCCACAGGTACTGGGCCAATATGTTGATAAACATACTCCCATTTCATTTTTTTTAGAATTATTATTTAATTTATTCATTCATTTATTTTAATTTGACCAGAGAGAGCCACATGGGGTGGAGTGGATGAGAAAGCAACCCACCAGGTCCAGGACTTGAACCATGGTTGGCCATGTGGGAGTGTCCAGCGCCTTAACCACCATGCTACTTGTGGATCCCTCCCATTTTATTTTAAAATATGACTTTCTAATTTCTATTTATTGTAACCAATTGAGCCATCTCTGATTGAAAAAAATTCACAAAAGCATAGAAAGGAATCAATCTCTGGTTCTCGATCATGTGGCAAGAGCATTATATGTTTATTGGGACCAGCAGTTAGCATAATGGCTATGTCGTTGGACTCCCATGTAGTCGACCGCGGTTCGCGTCCCGGACCCGGTGGCTTAAACTCACATAGGGCACATGCGCATGCCCAAGATCCCGAGAGGAGAATGGAGGAGAAGGGATTGCGGCGTGGCCATCCCCCGGGGAGGGGGGGTGATTTCTCGTTTTCTGTTTCTCTGTCTTTCTGGTGAGTGTATGCGCCCTACAGCAATAAACCTCTTCAAATAAATAAACAACTTTAAAAAAAATTCAAAATGTATCCAACTCTAAGGGGGCTACTTTGAAGAGGATGTCTTAAACAAACAAACAAAAAAGAGCATTATATGTTTGTTTTAACTGTATGCATATACATTTTAATTGCATCTAATTGTGCAATATCAATGCAATTATATTAATTAAAAAATTTTTAAGTATATCTTATCCTTGGACCCTGTTGGCCCCAAAAGACTAGCCAAAGTTTTCCTTTTCTGCAGATATCATTGCTGAACTTGTAAAAGAAATGGTTTAAATCTGTCATTGACTCAAAATGGACATTTTCTCTTTGGTTTGACTAACCCTTGAACACAAGTGATGCCACTTTATCCATGAAGGAATGACACAGCAAGAACAGTACACTGGCTGTTTTGAGAACATTGGCGATAGGAGATGTCAAATGGAAAGGCAGATTCTGGGAAGATGACCAGAGTAGCAATAATGTTTGGTCTTTCTGAATTGCCACATTAAAAAAAAAAAAAAAAAGCAACTAAATATCAAAATAAATGTAAACATCACGCAGACAAAGACTTGAAGACGTTAAGAGGAAGAAGATGGACTGTCCAGAGACCTCCACATTTGATAAACTACAGGGTGATGAGTACCCTGGGTTTCCTTAATCCTCTCATGTTTTATGGATAAAGCACCACAGAAGCTTCCAACCTAGAACTGCCAATGATACACACCCATACACACATGACACACACTAAGAAAAGTCTGTTCTTTTAGCCCAAGATCTGGGAATGGATGGTCTACCAACAGAAAGCTTGTTAGCACTACTAGCCCTATTCTAGCCAAAGACAACAGGAAAGTCCACTACCTCCCACCATGGCAGAAGCAATAGTGGCACTCTGATCTCCAGTCAGATAATGTTGATAAAGCAGAGCATGGAGCTCGCCTTCCATCCCCTGCCGGGCAGAAGCATGGGACAATCATCTGATTTTACTGCCTGGGAAGTGGTGGAGGAGCTGAGATTCCATCCCTTGCCTGGGAACAGGCAGAGCTGGGATTCTCCCATCAGGGCAGTATTGTTGACTCAAGCAGTAAGCTGAGCCTCTCTCCCACCAGCAGCAATGGAACTGAGCAAGGAAGCAAAAACAGAGCTACTTACTTTTTTTTTTTTTTTTTGAGAGGTTTTTGCTATAGGGCACGTGTACTTGTCAGACAGAGAGAGACAGAGAGACAGAAAACGAGAAATCACTCCCCAGGGTGATGGCCACACCGCAATCCCTTCTCCTGCCGCAATCCCTTCTCCTCCATTCTCCTCTCAGGATCTTGGGCACGCACGCACACGCGCCCGGTGTGAGTTTTAAGCCACCGGGTCTGGGACGTGAACCGTGGTCGACTATATGGGAGTCCAGCGACATAGCCATTACGCTAACTGCTGGTCCCTTTCAGAGAGATTTTTTGCTGTAGGGTGTGTGTGTTCACCAGAGAGACAGAGACAGAGAGAGAAAAAGTGGAAAATTACCTCCTTCAGGGGAGGATGGCCACACCATAGTCCTTTCCCTTCCATTCTCCTGGGATTTTACACATGTATGTATGTACACCCAGCATGAGTTTCAAGCCTCAGGGGCCAGGCCTTGATCTGTGGTTGACCATGTGGGAGTCCAGCATCTTAACCATTATGCCACCTACTGGCCCCCCTCCACATAACTTTAAAACTGCACTTGTTCATTTATACAGAAGGGCTTGGAGTGTATAAAATGAAATATTTTGAAAATGTGTGTGCTGGATGGGACTGTGGGTATTCTAATTGTAATAAATATTAACAGAGATCTTAAAAAAATTAGAAAATTATATTTATACTAGAAGTGTTCCAGCTTTCATTAGTCAACTGTTTGACATTTATGTAGATTAAAATGACTGAAAATGTGTTTACCAAAAAGGACTTGAATTCCTTAAGTTCATTTGTGTTGTATAGGTTGCTATGACAAAAGGAATACTAAAAGCTATGAGAAAGTTTACTAGGTCTGGATTTCTAAACATAAAAACTGTTTGTGGAGTTACTGGAGGGCCTTGGATATAATATTATCTATCATTCATGAGAGAGCCATGTTAGCATCATCGCTTGGTTTCTTTTTCATTATTTCTTTTTGCAAGTGTCATGCAATAATTTCCTTTAAACTGGGTGCCAATAAAAAATCAGGCATTTCTAAAAGAAAGCTAGACTTTCTTTAACCAGGGATTTTGAATTATCCTTTGTGTATCTCCTCTGTTGTAAGTGAGCACAATTACAGAGATTGTATTGATTTTTTTTCCCCAAATTAATTTTGTTAGTTATTTTCAGACAGAAGTGAGAGACAGAAAGACAGGTACTCCCCACAGGCTCATATCATGATGTGATCCCCGACACCAGCCTTTCAGCCAGCCAAATTCACAACTTCATGGGTGCTCATATGCCCAGTGTGCTCAGGTCAACCCAGGATCCAAGCCCTGGTTTTTCCCATATGACTCCAGTATCACCCAGCAGTGCCCACAGGTACTGGGCCAATATGTTGATAAACATACTCCCATTTCATTTTTTTTAGAATTATTATTTAATTTATTCATTCATTTATTTTAATTTGACCAGAGAGAGCCACATGGGGTGGAGTGGATGAGAAAGCAACCCACCAGGTCCAGGACTTGAACCATGGTTGGCCATGTGGGAGTGTCCAGCGCCTTAACCACCATGCTACTTGTGGATCCCTCCCATTTTATTTTAAAATATGACTTTCTAATTTCTATTTATTGTAAACAATTGAGCCATCTCTGATTGAAAAAAATTCACAAAAGCATAGAAAGGAATCAATCTCTGGTTCTCGATCATGTGGCAAGAGCATTATATGTTTATTGGGACCAGCAGTTAGCATAATGGCTATGTCGTTGGACTCCCATGTAGTCGACCGCGGTTCGCGTCCCGGACCCGGTGGCTTAAACTCACATCGGGCACATGCGCATGCCCAAGATCCCGAGAGGAGAATGGAGGAGAAGGGATTGCGGCGTGGCCATCCCCCGGGGAGGGGGGGTGATTTCTCGTTTTCTGTTTCTCTGTCTTTCTGGTGAGTGTATGCGCCCTACAGCAATAAACCTCTTCAAATAAATAAACAACTTTAAAAAAAATTCAAAATGTATCCAACTCTAAGGGGGCTACTTTGAAGAGGATGTCTTAAACAAACAAACAAAAAAGAGCATTATATGTTTGTTTTAACTGTATGCATATACATTTTAATTGCATCTAATTGTGCAATATCAATGCAATTATATTAATTAAAAAATTTTTAAGTATATCTTATCCTTGGACCCTGTTGGCCCCAAAAGACTAGCCAAAGTTTTCCTTTTCTGCAGATATCATTGCTGAACTTGTAAAAGAAATGGTTTAAATCTGTCATTGACTCAAAATGGACATTTTCTCTTTGGTTTGACTAACCCTTGAACACAAGTGATGCCACTTTATCCATGAAGGAATGACACAGCAAGAACAGTACACTGGCTGTTTTGAGAACATTGGCGATAGGAGATGTCAAATGGAAAGGCAGATTCTGGGAAGATGACCAGAGTAGCAATAATGTTTGGTCTTTCTGAATTGCCACATTAAAAAAAAAAAAAAAAAGCAACTAAATATCAAAATAAATGTAAACATCACGCAGACAAAGACTTGAAGACGTTAAGAGGAAGAAGATGGACTGTCCAGAGACCTCCACATTTGATAAACTACAGGGTGATGAGTACCCTGGGTTTCCTTAATCCTCTCATGTTTTATGGATAAAGCACCACAGAAGCTTCCAACCTAGAACTGCCAATGATACACACCCATACACACATGACACACACTAAGAAAAGTCTGTTCTTTTAGCCCAAGATCTGGGAATGGATGGTCTACCAACAGAAAGCTTGTTAGCACTACTAGCCCTATTCTAGCCAAAGACAACAGGAAAGTCCACTACCTCCCACCATGGCAGAAGCAATAGTGGCACTCTGATCTCCAGTCAGATAATGTTGATAAAGCAGAGCATGGAGCTCGCCTTCCATCCCCTGCCGGGCAGAAGCATGGGACAATCATCTGATTTTACTGCCTGGGAAGTGGTGGAGGAGCTGAGATTCCATCCCTTGCCTGGGAACAGGCAGAGCTGGGATTCTCCCATCAGGGCAGTATTGTTGACTCAAGCAGTAAGCTGAGCCTCTCTCCCACCAGCAGCAATGGAACTGAGCAAGGAAGCAAAAACAGAGCTACTTACAACTAGACCTCGCCCTCTCACCCTGTCATTGATGCCCCATGGGGAGCCAACCCTCCACCTGGCATCAGTGAAGGATAGTTGATACTCTGCCTCTCTCCTTTCCTGATTCCAGTGGAGCCCAAAGGGGAGCTAACCTTCCACCCCCACCAATAGCAACAAAGCAGTATGAGTCAGCCCTATGCTTTTCCCCTTCTCCCCCAACCTTGAAGGCAGGGGAGCCAATCAGAAAGCTGGTCATACAAACCCACTCAGAGGCAACGAGGCAGTGTGAATCAGTGTCCCCATTTTTGCCGGGAAGGTGACTGAGGGTAATGAAGGACTTGAACTTTCACCCCACCCATCTGTAGCATGCAGTGTGAGTCAGTGCCCCATTTTGGCCAGGATGGTTCAGAGGAGTTAGACAGGAAATTACTCAAACACATCTGCCCAACCCTTGGACTATACCTTCAAAAAAAAAAAAAAAATTAAAGAGGATCCACAGTCTCAACAGTCTCATCATATAATACACAATATCTAGGGTATAATAAAAATAAAAATCACACCAGGAACAAGAAAAAGCAGTCAATAGATCTGAACACCAAGACAAATCAAAAACTTATCTGATGGGTTTTTAGATATCCTTGGTAAAATGCTTCAATAAGCAATTCCAGATGTGTTGGAAAGAGCAAACAGGAAACCTCACCAAAGACATGAAAATTATAAAAAGAAACAAAACAGAAGTAAGGGAAATAAAAAACATAATAACCGGGCCATTAGGTAACATGTAGATTAAGGTGCTAGATCTCATATGACTAAGTGTGTGGTCCAAGTGCAAGAGCCAGCAGCTTGTAAAACATGCCAGGCACATGTGCAATCATGCCCAAGGTCCCAAAAGAAGAATGGGGATGGGACTGGGGCGTGGCCAGTGACTTCTCACATTCTCTCTCTCTCTCCTTCTCCCTGTCTCTGACAAACTCATATATGTCCTATAACAAAACTAACACATAAAATGTAAATAAATGACATGATAACCAAAATTTAAAAAAAAATCTTACGAGAATTGTTTAGTAATAGAGTGGATATGAGAAAGAATAGGATCAATGCATCTGAAGACAGATCAATAAAATTTGAGTAATGTGAGCAACAGCAAAAGAAAGAGACAAAAAAAAAAAGACAAGAAAGGAAGAGAGGAAGGAAAGAAGGAAGGAAGGTGACAACATATCAGAGACCATAAGACAAAAACAAGAGTTAACATTTGTGTTATCAGAGACCCAGAAGAAGAGAGGGAATGAGACCAAAAAAAAAAAAATAATGACTTAAATAACTCAAACATGGGAGAAGATATAAATCTATAGATTCAAGAAGGCAAGTAATTCCCCAAAATAACAGACCCTAAGAAATCCAACCAGGATGTATTATAATCAAATTTCTGAAGACTGGAAGCAACTAAGAAAAAAATCTGGAAAGCACCAGAGATAACAAATTATTTATGAGGGATCACTAATTCAAATAACAACATATTAACAATCGGAGGTAAACAAAGTATTCAAAACTTCAAGTACTTGAAAAAACTTTAACTGCAGTTGATACACATATATTTATATTTTGTCTCTGTAAAAAAATGTTTTGTTGTAGTTAGATACAAATGTATAATTGTAGTGTGCACTGATTCATAAGGAAACAATAAAACCAATGAGTCTTAAAATTATAAGCCAGCCCTTTTAAAAATTATATATACAAATCACAAGGAACCCCACTGTCCTTAGATCAGCTAAGGATTTTGTTAGAAGAGGTATCAGTTTCTTCACTGAGATGTCAGCTCCTAGACAGGAACCTTGGTGCCAAGAGTTGAGAGTGTCTGCACTGGGTATAAAACGAGGTAGAAGCGTGGGCCTTGCATACTTTATCCCCAGTGCACATATTTAGCTTGGAATGGTTGCAGTGTACTGGAACCCTCCTTCAGAACTGTAGCAGTAGGCAGTCCAGTGACCTGAGCCAAATCCTTTCCTGTGGTGCATTACTACAGCAGATGAGTCATAGATAAAGCATTCCGATCTGAGGGAGCTCAAGGTCTCCCTGCAGCCACAGCGCTCCATGTGTAAGATTTCCTCAAAGCCAGCAGGAACACCTCTTCTCCTGGTTATTATGTCCTGACCCCCTGAACTGTTTGAGGTACAGTCTGAGAACCTGAGGTAGGTAGCATATCCTAAGTTGTTTCTGGGCTTCTGTGAGTAATACTGGCTTTGAGGAAAATATTCTATGCTTCGAGTTACTTACACTGGTCACAGATGTAGATCTTTTCCTTCTAAAACTTCGGTTTCTGTAAACTTAGCCCACATTTCAGTAAACACACACGGCTGGGAAGCAGTCTCTTTCCCACTGCATTGGTGTCTTTCCAGACATTCCAGAGACAAGTCCCAGAAGGGTTCTATGATATTTGCTTTGTTGTCACATCCAAGACATGTCACCTAAGAAGCTGTCCATGAAAAATACAATTTACAGCATTCAGAATTTGTTTGGTAAGTTTCCCTCGAGAAGAGGGGACCAAAACTGGTAACCCAGTACCCGTTGACTCGAGTTCATATTGTTTTATCCAAAAGTTCACAAAGAAATTCCTGAGCCTCCCGTTGAGCGCAGCCATGAAAAGCAGGACTTAATCTCCACACTGAACATAGTATAACAGACGCTGAGAGCAAGGCCCACTTCCCAGACCACACGGGTTGGAATGAAGCATGCAACTCACAACAAAGAGAAAGGGACTGTGGACTTGGCGCCTCTGGCTGAGAACGATCCATCTTCCTGCTTTTTGACGCTCCACCACTTTGTCCTATCGATAAACTTGGCTGTCTGGAGCAAACATAGCCTATATCTGCTTCTTGGCATTCATTCCCTTGATAGACTACTGTATCTTTGACCAGTGGATATCTATAAGATGACCTTGTTGATTCACTAGCTGTCATAGTCAGTCACCGGTTCAGATCAAGCTTTAAAAACATTGTCAAAAAATAAGTGAATGGCTTAGCACTTGAACAGAATTCACAGAGAGTATTCCCCACATTTCTCAATCCTCGGTGTGCCACACCACATATCACTGCTGGCCTTTGTTTAACTGAGGAGTCACTCCTTTCCTCAGTCTTAGATCCGCTGAGGTAGGTGTTACTTTATTGTTCACCCACATGCTGGATTTGCCATAGTATCTGATCAGGAACTATTTCTATGGTAGTAAACAGAGCTAGACCTTGCAAATGTATACTCTTTTCTTACAAGTATTTCCAATTCCCTTTTAATCTGATACTCCAATTCTTGCCTCCTTTTCTTCCATTCTCTTTTTGCTACTATGTTTCCCTGACATTGTTCTTTTTTCCTTTTTCTTCCAATAGGGGATTGTTCAAACCAAGTTTGAAAGACTTTACCCCCTGAGGATTCTTCTCCTGTGCCTTACTTAGATCAGTATATATTTGATCTTCGTTTTGAAGTAGAGATAGAGCACCAGCATGTAAAAAGAATCATCCCGACCCGAAGACCGTAAAACCCTTCCACTACTCATAGTGCACTGGTCATTTTGATTTTGATTGCACTTACCGCACTTACCATGTTCCAGAGTAACTTCAGGTTTCTGGCCTCATTATCATTCAGAACATAATCATCACAAAGGTTGCAGAATATGCATCTCATTTGCCTCCAGTGCCACAGGATGACAACTTTTGAAAAGTTCTTTGGCACATGCTCCTCAACATATCTTCCACAGGTGACGTGGGAGCAGCTAAGTCAGGCCCAAATCGACTCGATCACATTGAGTCCGCCCAGTGCCACTTCTGGGGGTGCGGATGCAATGGCCTTGACAGACGTGCAGCTGCCCAACGTGTTTGCCCTGACCTTTGCTAACCTTCACGGAGTCTGACTGAGAAATGCGTAATCCCAGCAAGCCTCTGCTCTTAAACTTGAAGTGTCTGAAAATCTCTGCATGAGAGAGTCAGTCTTAGCTCTCACTGCGGCCCCAGGTTCCAGTCCCCCCAGTGGCCACTGCCTGGTTCTCGCCCTCCTCTTTGAATAGCTGCCCTCCTAGGGCCCTTGAATCCTGCATTGTTTCCTGTCTGGGACTGTCGCTCTGTGCAAAAGTAGATGATACTAGGACCAGCAGTTGGCATAATGGCTATGTCGCTGGACTCCCATGTAGTAGACCGCGGTTCAAGCCCCAGACCTGGTGGGTTAAACTCACGCCAGGTGTGTGTGTGTGTGTGCCCAAGATCCCGAGAGGAGAATGGAGGAGAAGGGATTGCAGCATGACCACCCCCCCGGGGGGTGATTTCTCGCTTTCTGTCTCTCTGTCTCTCTCTGTCTTTCTGGCGAGCGCACACGCCCTATAGCAAAAACCTCTCCAAAGGAAAAAACAGGAAATTCCTGAGTTTCTTATCCTCCAGTTCTTTTCAAGACTGGCCTGGAAAGTCATCCTAGGTTTACAGTGGGACTCGTGTTTTCAGGGTGTGCCCTTTGGGGCTTTGCAGGAGCTGTGCAAGACCTACCTGGCTGTCTGTTTGAAGATAACGGCTCTTAGGCAAAGCAGGAATCGTCTCTATAATACCCACTACAGATTCTTCACTTCTTTCTGGGTTATACCTCTTGCTCGATAGATAGTGATTTTTCTCTAGTTGTTCAGCAGCACCCTTCTTAAAACTCAATATGCTGAAACCAGCAAGTAGCACGGTGGTTAAGGGCGCTGGACTCCCACATGGCCTACGGCAGCTCGAGTCCTGGACCCGGCGCTTGCTTTCTCACTTTCTCTCTCTCTCTCTCTCACTCACTCTGTCCCTCTCAGGCCAAATAAAAGTAACTAAATAAAGTTGAAATAATTCTTAAAAAAAAAAAACCACACACACAATATGCCACATACGATGCCACAAAGTAGACATTAACATCACTACTTCCTCCTCTGTCCAGCCCTTTAGTCCTGTTACTGAGAACATTTGGGTGCCAAAAACATTTTCTTAATCATGTTGAATTATTGGTAATCAAACCCAAAGATGTTTTTAAGAATATTACTAAATAATTTCTCCTTTATCCCGTACTCAGGACACACACACACACGTGTGTGTGTGTTTACATATACATATTTGATAGGCGGTGAGGCACTGGACTCCCACATGGCCAACCATGGTTTGAGTCCCCAACCTGGTGGCTTGAAAACCACGCAAGACGTGTGTGTGCATGTGTGTGTGTGTGTGTGTGTGTGTGTGTGTGTGTGCGCACGCGCACATGCCCAAAATCCCCGGAGGAGAAGGTATTGGAGCATGGCTATCCTCCTGGTGGGGGTGGAGATGATCTCTCACTTTCCCTCTCACTATCTCTCCCTTGCCCTATGGCAAAAATCTTTTTAAAAAAAATCAATCAAACTAAGACAATGGAAAACAGGCAACACACCTAAATATGGTTAATCTCAACATAGTACTTTCTATTATATTTATTCATGATTAATTTCATTCTTTTAGTTTTAATCTTTCCAGGTTTTGGAAACCTTTTTATTCTCCTTTTTTTTTCTGTCTCTTTCTTAAATTTTTTTCCAGGCCAGCAGATAGCATGGAGGTTAAGGCAGCAGAATCCTACATAGCTGACTGCTTGGTTTGAGTCCTGAATCGGCAGCTAAAATCCTGAGAGGAGAATGGAGAAGGAATAGAAGCATAGCCATGCCCTTTGGGGTACTTTCTCACTCCCTCCCACCCCCCTCTCTGGCAAACACACATGCCCTATAGTAAATATTAATGATTATCTTCTTTTGAAATAATTATTTTATTTAACAATATTTATTTATTTTTACTTTGATCAGAAAAGGGCAGAGTGAGAGAGAGGGAAAGTGAGAAAGCAAGCCACCAGGCCTGGGACTTGAACCACAGTTGGCCACATGGGAGTCCAATACCCTCGACCACCTTGCCACCTGCCAGCCTCAACCCTATAGTAAATATAACAACAAAAAAATTTTTTTTTCCTTTCTTTTTAAGACAGTTTGGGCCTTTCTGACTCATGATCCTCCTGCTTTGCCCACCACTCCCATCCCTTTCAGTCAAGATCTCACTCCGTTGTCCAGGCCAACTTCAAACTCCCAGTCCCCCTGACTCGACCTCCCCATTTAGTGAGATTAGGTGCTTCCACCACACCTGGCCTTTAGGTTGAACTAGGAATTGAACCCAGACCTATCATGTGGTCCCAACCTGTGGAACACAGCCTCTAGGCTGTACAGTGGCGCCACTCTGGCTGGGCCAGTTCTTGGTTCTCTTACTCGGGTACACCTCCTGTTAGGGTGCCCCTGGTAAAGATGTCCTGCTTTTCCTTTGGAACCACCACTCTTTGCAGTCCATGTGAGAGAGCCGGTGACCCAGGCAGGGCTGGGCAGCTCCGGCCCCAGACACAACCAGGAAAACCATTTTTTTTCTCTAAAGAGGCTAAAAAGGCTAGACTGTTCTTTTTTTTAATGAGGTTTTGCCTTGGGGCACGGGTGCTTGCTGGAGACAGACAGGGAAAATGAAATCTTCCCCCCCCTCCGCCCCCCTAGGGGATAGCCATGTCGCAATCCCTTCTCCTTCATTCTCCTCCTGGGATTTTGGATACTCACACACACCTGCCCAGCATGATCTTCAAGCCACCTGGTTCAGGACTTGAACTGTGGGCGGCCATGTGGGAGTCCAGTGATATAACCCGCTATGCCATCTGCATAGCCTGACTGTTATAACCAAGGGAAAAGTAGATCCTTGGTGGAGTGCCCTGGGTTCAGCCAGACCCACAGGGACTGAGTTCCTCCTCTCATGTCTGCTAGTTTAAAATTGGGTTCTGGGGACCAGCAGTTAGCGTAATGGCTATGTCGCTGGACTCCCATGTTGTTGACCGCGGTTCAAGTCCTGGACCCGGTGGCTTAAACTCACGCCGGGTGTGTGTGCATGCATGCCCAAGATCCAGAGAGGAGAATGGAGGAGAAGAGATTGTGGTGTGGCCTTCCTCCCCTGGGGGGTGATTTCTCACTTTCTGTCTCTCCGTCTCTCTGCCTGTCTGGGCGAGCGCACGTGCCCTATAGCAAAAAAAAAAAAAACCTCTCAAAAAAAAAAAAATTGGGTTCTGTCACTTACATCCAAGACTTCTTTAGTAGACCATCCCTCCACCTCTGTCATCACATCTTCGACAATTAATTTCCCATAGGAGGGGCTACCGGTAATAAGAGGCCCCAGGGATTTGTTCCAGAGCTATATATTCCTAGCAGAGGTATTGATAGGCTTTTTATTTGTATTTCATGTGTGTTTGGGCTGGCTTAGTGGAATGGAGTGGATTTGTGCATATGTGCGTGCTATAGTTCCCTCAAGCTTCCTGTCAGTGACTTGACCATAACAAAAATTGTTGAGAGAGATTCAATCAAAGACATGGTCTGATTATTAGCCACTAAGTGTAAGTTGACAGTAACTAACAATATTTTTATTTTATTTTATTACTTTTTCTTTTCCTTTTTTTTTTCTTTTTCTTTTTTATTTTATTTTTTTTTTTTTGAGAGGATTTTGCTATAGGGCACATGCACTCGCCAGAAAGACAGAAAGACAGAGAGACAGGAAGGGAGAAATCATCCCCCACCCTTGGGGGATGGCCACGCAGCAATCCCTGCTCCTCCTTTCTCCTCTCGGGATCTTGGGCACGCACGCACATGTGCCCAGCATGAGTTTAAGCCACCAGGTCCAGGACTTGAACTGCGGTCAACTACATGGGAGTCCAGCGACATAGCCATTACTCTAACTGCTGGTCCTCTTTTTTATTTAATCATGCTTTCGTCTTCTTTTATTCAGGTCATCTTGTTAGCTTGACTGTAAAAAAGGTTACAACTACCGTGAAAAATAGCTTGACAGTCCTTCAAAAAGTTCATGCAGAATTCTCATACAGTTCAGGAATTCCACTCAGACACTGTACACAATCTTTGCAGAAGCGTCATTTGTAATAGCCAAAAGGTCTAAACCACCCAACTGCCCATTAACAGACAGATGGAAGGATAAACAAAACATTCGGGAGAATGGAATATTATTGCTCCCTAAAAAGGAACACAATTCTGATACATAGGAAACAGCTGAAACTCGAAAGCATTATGCTAAGTGAAATAAGCCAGCACAAAAGGACAAGCGCTGTATGATGACATGTAAGTGAAGTACCTCCGGTGGGCAAATTCACAGAGACAGACAGTACAATAAAGGTTACCAGGAGCCTGGGGGAGAGGAAGTTGGGGAATTACTATTTAGTGGGTACAGAACTTCTGTTGGGATGATAATAAAAATTTGGATATGAAGAAAGGTGATGGTTGTACAACATGCCAAATATATTTAGTGCTACCAAATTGTACACTTGAAAATGATTTTTTTTCTTTTTTTTTTTTAGTTTTGCCAGAGAGCATGTATACTTGCAGGAGAGAGACAGAGTGAGAGAGAGACAAAGTGAGAAAGCCCTCCTCCCCGCAAGGGAAATGGTCATACTAATTCCCTTCTCCTCCCTTTTCTCCCTCCTTTCTGGATTATGGCCACATACACACATGTGCCTGGCATGTTTCTCAAGGCGTCATATCTAGGGCTTGAACCACATAGTCTCCCAGCTGCCTTCACCACCACGCCACTGCCTGGTTAGATAAATTTTATGTCCTGATCATTTTACCACTGAAGATATAAAAGTGTTCTGCGGATTTCCGTACTTCCTTTTATATACTTTAGTATGCATGCCACTAACCATAGCTCATTATTTGTTTATAATTTTTTTCATGTAAAAATTGCATATAATAAGATATTAAATCTTAAGTGTCTATCCCTTGAGGTTTTACCCATGGGTACACTTACATAGCTCAAACCTTATCAAGATATAAAACAATTACCATCATTCCCTATTTTTTGAAATTTTTGCCATAGGGCTTGTGTGCTTATCAGAGAGAAACACAGAGGGAAAGTGAGAAATCACCTCCCAGGAGGGATGGCCATGCCACAATCCCTTCTTCTCTCTGGACTTAGGGCACACGTGTGCATACACACCCAGCATGATTTTCAAGCTGTCAGTCTAGGACTCACACCATGAATTGTCCATGTGGGATCCAGCACTTTAAGCACCACCCCACCTGCTGGCCCAACTGTGCTATGATTTTTATGAGCAGAATTGAGATCCCAAAGTAAAGGATTTGCTCTTTGCTCCTACTTTTACTGGACTGTTCCTGAATGTTGGGTGATTAGTAACCTATTGCTATTCCTGAGGGTAGAAGAAGAGGCAAGGGCATAAAAAAACAAGAGAAAGATATTTCTGTTGACAGCTCAGTACAGTGTTCTACTGTTGGGAAATGGTGAGTGTGTGCGGTGGTGGGGCCGAGAGAAAGACTTACGGGGAAGAATGTTCTGGAACTCTTAGCAGAGCCATTATGCAGTCTCACTAAGGCAGTCTAATTAGCACATTGTCCTTTGCTATGTTCCCGCATTGTCTATCTCTTCTTTAGCCCTTAGTAAAGCTCTCGAGTTTCTTCACTGAGAACAGTAAGTGGGAGCCGTTATCGGAGAGAGTACGCTGCTGAGACTTGCATGGACCACACTGGAACCCAGCTAGCCATGGTAGACCATGTGCCCGTGCTGTGTGAGTGCAATGGCTGAGCCGTTTCAGTGCGAATCTCAGGACACAAGTTCCCCAGAGAGGAGACTCCTCTGAGCACCAGGTAGCTAAGAATTCTGTTTCTTCCCTCCTCCTCCTTCTCTTAGACCAATTAATTTTTTATTCTTCAACCACATGCTTCTGAATCTATTGCCTTATGAGAATAGTGTGTGTTAATTATTTTTTAAAATTGAAATTATACAGCACCAAGAGAAAAGTGTCTCCTTTTAGCACATCCAGAAACATATCTGGTTTATATCTTCAGTGAACATTTTTAAATGAGCATACAAAAATGTGTAAGTCTGTACATATTTTTTAAAATTATGCTAAATTATTCACACTGTTCTATATATTACTAGTTTTCCTACTTAAAAATTATATTTTGGGCCGGCCACCGGTGTGGTGGTTAAGATGTCTGGCTCTCACACGGCCACCTACATGGTTCAAGTCCTGGACTTGAAGAACATGCTGAGTGTTTGTGTGTGTGTGTGTGTGCCCAAAATCCTGAGAGGAGAATGGAGGAGAAGGGATTATGGTATGGCCATCACTTCAGAGAGTGATTTCACATTTGCCATCTCTCTCTGTCTCTCTCCAGTGAGTGCATGAGCCCTATGGCAAAACTGAAAATATAAACAAACAAAATTATATTGCAAAGTCAAGACTATGTGTTTCTTCGGCCACAATAAGACCAATTAACTCTGGTGGCATAGTGGCTAAGGTGTTAGACTCCCACGTTTCTGACCATGGCTCAAGTCCCAGACTCAATGGCTTGAAACTCACACCTGGTGCATATACATGCATATCCAAAATCTTGGGAGGAGAATGGAGCAAAAGGAACTGCAGTGTGACCAACCACCCTGGGAGATGAATTCTCTCTGTCTCTCCAGTGAGCACATGTGCCCTATAGCAAAAATCTCTCAAAAAAAAAAAAAAAAAAAAAGACCAATTTAATCTGAGAAAATGACTCTCTAAGCTCCTGCAGAACTCTCTCTTTAAAGGGCTTGCTATTTTCAAAACCATGGATATTAATTCAAATGCCAAAAATAATTTCCAGTATAAAATGACATGATTATCTGAGGAAAACAACTTACTTGCTCACAATTTCCCATCTAGTGACTTCTGAACATTTTTAAGGAGACTTTCCACCCCATACCAAGTCCTGTTTTTTTTTGAGAGAGAGATTTTCACTATAGGGTGCGTGTGCTCGCCAGACAGACAGAGAGAGACATAGAGACAGAAAGCAAGAAATCACCCCCCAGGGGGATTCTCCTCTCTTCTCCTCTCGGGATCTTGGGCACGCACGCACACGCACCCGGCGTGAGTTTTAAGCCACCGGGTCCAGGACGTGAACCGCGGTTGACTACATGGGAGTCCAGCGACATAGCCATTACACTAACTGCTGATTCCTCCAAGTCCTGTTTTGAAAAGAGTAAACTCTTTTCAAAATTTGAAATTGCTCTTTTAGAGCAATTCAAAGAACCCTACTGAGCTGTCTCTTTACATTACTGAAAAACAGGCAGAAAATCATTAAAAATACAAGATAATTAAAAGCAAGAAAGAGAAATATGAACTTTCATATTAGAAGTGGAAAATTCCAGCTCATGGTTACAAAATAAAAGACCCTAAGGCCCTAATCCTGAGTTTTGTTGGAGTCTGTTAGGTGTCAGATGAAATGATGTAACAAGAAGCACTTTGTAATCCTCCATGAATGCTAGACATTATATAATTGTGTGTGTGTGTGTGGGGGGGTATTTTATTTATTTTATCCATGAGCCAGAGAGGCAGAATGAGAGAGGATGAGAGGAGAGGCAGAGGGGAAGAGAGAAGCACCCGACAAGGTCCTCACACGGTCTTCAAACAGCCTCAGCCACCCTGGATCAGTCACACGCGTGTGCCACGTGTGCGTCCAGGAGGTCTTAGGAAGTGAACCCAGACCTTCCGATGTGGTCAGCTTCCCAGAGCAGTGTGTTAGCACTGCATCACCATCCAGCTCTCTTCCATTGCCATTTAATTTAAATAACACAACATTTAAATGTTAGTGAAAAACTGGTAGTAAGCCTGTGTCTCAGACTAGAATTTTCCACATCTATTGGCTTCATTGAAAAATGGTTTTAGACAATAGATGCGGTTTGCAACTTTCCACACGTTTAAAGTATTTTAAAGTTCCTTGAGAATTACAAAGCCTTCAAATATCTCCATTAATAGAGTTTGGACATCTGAAGGGTGTTCTGCTTTGACAGACTTGAAGCTTCATTAAACACAGAGCCGCACAGATCCATCACACTTGTTCAGTTTAGCACCTAGATGTTTCCTTAGAGATCGCCATTCCAAGATTCTGTGGACAGTAAAGACAGCCTGCTGTTGGGAAGTAAAGTGAAGGAATCCATTCTCAAAGAAGACTCAGACTGAATACGGATGATTGGAGTTTCCAGAGATGGCCACGATCAAAGGTTGTTGAACATTTTCTGGGTTGTGAGGTCCCCTTGTCCTCTACCTTTCCTTCTTCTCATGATGAGTAATGGCCCATGTAAATATTTCACCACCTTATCCCTTGCTTTTATTTTATTGGGATGGGACCAGCAGATGCCATAATGGTTACATCACTGGACTCCCACGTGGTCGACCGGAGTTCAAGTCCTGGACCTGGTGGCATGAAACTCACGCCAGGCATGTGTGTGTATGTGCCCAAACTCCTGAGACAAGAATGGAAGAGTAGGGATTGCAGCATGGCCATCCCCCTGAGGGGTTGATTTCTTGCTTTCTGTCTCTCTGTCTTTCTGGTGAATGCATACAACACCCTATGGGAAAAATCTCTCTAAAAAAAAAAAAAAAAGAAGAGAAAAAAAAAACCCTTATTTTATTGGGAATGTTTGATTTTTAAACCACATTTGAAGAGTCCTTGGCCTGAAGAATGTGGATATATTTTACTACTAATAAAATACATGCTTCAGGGCCAGCCTGATGGTTAAGGGAGCTGGCTCCACATAGCTCACTGTACACTTCAAATCCTAGACCCAAAGGCTTAAGAAATATATTCAGTGCATATGCATGCATGCCTAAAATCTCAGCAGGACAGAAATGGAGAAGGAATTGTGGTGTGACCATGCTCTACGTTCTCCTCTCTGTCTCTCTCTGACAAGTACATACACCCTCTCACAAACTAAAAAAATATATACTTTTTACAGAATAAATTTAATTACCCATAACTCATCAAGAAATCAGTACATTCCCTTCTAGTCTGTTAAATATGAAAATATATTTTTTGTATTCACCATCTGTGTAACTATACACTTAGCCTGTTTTGTTCCCTTCCAAGTATATTTTTAACTCAGGATTAGGTAGCTGAAGTCTGTGATTTCTGGCCTGTCTCCCACTTGTGTTCTCTTCTGAGGTCAGAGGACTATTTTTGTGACCTAGCATACTCTCTTGTGGACCTTGAACATATTTCTCCAGCTATTACTGAACACTTGAGACTTGTTATTCACAGCCATTTTGACTTTATTTCTGTTAATACTAAGTAACAAATGAGGCAGTTAAGGCAGGAAAAAGCTAGCAAATGGAAACAGGTAAAGGGTCTGGAACATCACTTTAAGGCTAGATAGAGAAACCAATCAATGAAGAAAATTCCCCACTCAACCTAGTGGAGGCAGGTTAGTGGGGGATGTCTAGCTGATTATTGATTATAGCCAATGAGGTGAATCAGTGGGCCCAACCACATTTGATAGAGCCAATGAGATACAAGGGTTAATGACCTAGATTTTAAAAATTGCAAACGAACCTCACAAAATGTAACTGCTGGGGCCTTTGGAGTCACTCTGTCTGCTCAGGCCCGCTCCTACCTCTTACAAGTGTACTTTCGCTTTTTCTACTAAATAAACTACCCTTTCCTTTCACTATTGGCACGTTTCATTCAATTCTTTGTCCAAAACAACAAAAATCTGGGTATCATCATAGAAGCCATTCAGTAACACTTTCCTGAAAGAGCTGTGTAGAATGTCATTGGAGAGTTGACAGAAAAATCCCACAGCCGTCTTGGTAAATCCATGTGTCTAGTCATTCCTCAGAGGCTGTAACGTAGTCACGTGGTCTTTATAGCACCATGACTTATCACATATTTTTCTTTTTTTTTAAAAAAAAAGAATGTAGTTTAAATTATTCATTTATTTTAACCAGAAAGAGACACAAAGAAAGAGAGGGAGTGAGAAAGCAAGCAACCAGATCCAGGACTCGAACCATGGTCTGAAATGTGGGAGTGTCCAGCACCTTAACCACCACACCACTTATTTTTCATTAGCAGAAAAATACAGTAAAATATATAAATCCACATTGGGCAGGTGAGTGTTTAAAAATCTCATATTCTGAGGACCAGCAGGTGGTATAATGGTTGTTGCTGGACTCCCACATAGTCAACTGTGGTTTGAGTCCCAGACCTGGCAGTTTAAAACTCATGCCAGGTGGGACCAGTAGTTGGCGTAATGGCTATGTCATTGGACTCCCACGTAGTCATGGTTCAAGTCCTGGACCCGGTGGCTTAAACTCATGCCGGGCTCATGTGCATGCGTGCCCAAGATCCCAAGAGGAGAATGGAGGAAAAGAGATTGCGGTGTGGCCACCCCCCCAGGGGGTTGATTTCTTGCTTTCTGTCTCTTTCTGGCAAGCGCATGCACGCCCTATAGCAAAAATCTCTCCAAAAAGAAAAGAAAGAAAACTTATGCCTGGCATGTGTGTGTGCCTTGAGAAGAGAATGGAGAATGATCTGCAGTGTGGTCATTCCACATAGGGGATGATTTCTCGCTTTCTTTCTCTCCAACAAGCACACAGGCCCTATACCAAAAAATTTCTCCCCCCACCAAAAAAAAGGATTACAAATAAATTAAGATTTTTTAAAATGAAAAACCTCACATTCCCAGTAAAATTAGAAAAGGCATAAGCTGGTGAAATAGTTACATGAGCCATAAACCATTGTGAAGGAAATGAAAAGTAGATCCTCCTTTGACTCAAGATGGTAAGGTTATGTAAGTATGTTCACTGATAGATTGAAAATAGTGAATTGATTTTTCTTCACTAAAACATCTTACCCTTGCTCTTCCAGATGTTTTGTCAAATTTTGCCGGACTCAAGAGCTGGGTTACACACAGCCAATGGACAGCTGACCTAACACCTGCATATTTGTACGAAAGAGCCAGGAGGTGGCCCAGCATCTTTCTCCTGATGTACCACCACTGGCCCACTGGGTTATGTCATTAGAGCCCAATTACATTTCCCCAACTCTACAAAAAGTCAATGCATTAAAAGCAAGGAAAAGGGGCCAGCAGGAGATGTGGGGGTTAAGGCACTGGATTCCCACATGGCCAACCACAGTTGAAGTCCAGGACCCGGTGGATTGAAAATTACACTGGGTGCATGTGTGTGTACGTGTGCCCAAAAACTAAGGTAGAAAATGGAGAAGGGATTGCAGCATGGCCACATAGCCAACCCCTCCACCCCCCCAAGGGAGTGATTTCTCACTTTACTGCTCTCTCTGGTGAGCCTACCTACCCTATGGTAAAACCCTAAAAAAAAAAAGAAACAAAAAAAAAGGAAGAAATGTCACTTTTACATACTGAATTAAAATTTATTTTAAAGGTAAAACTTTATACATCCTTTTAAAAAATGAAAATTCAAAAGCCTTAGAATTAAACAATGAGTCTTCAATATCATAAAGCTGTTTATAACAGTAATTAACATAGTGGTAACATTTTACCCTTGTAAAAATGTCACAGAATTCAAATCACAACTTGGATCCTTGGTGATTCAAGTGTTTTATCTTACAAATAAGGGTTTGGTCAGTTTTAAGATAAAATTCCTCCAGATAGTCCTCAAGTCTTCCAAGATCACCATTCGTCAGCTCAGACGACAGGATAGCTGGCTGCTGAGGCGACCCCACAGTGGTTGTTTCTGTCTTTGGCTATTTTCACATAACCATTTGCACCCCACTGTTCACCCCAGCTGAAAGAGAAATAGGGTTTTCATGTTATACAAAGAATTGAGGAAATACTAACTTTATAAATAAAACAGCTCATATCAATATACTGTATACCCTGTGTCAGGTACTATTTTAAGTGTTGTACATCTATTTAGAAATGTATTCGCTCCTGTGGATCCTTACCTAACTTTTTTGGGGGGAGAGGTTTTCGCTATAGGGCGTGTGTGCTCGAGAGACAGAGAGAGACATAGAAACAGAAAGCGAGAAATCACCCCCCAGGGGGGATGGTCACGCCGCAATCCCTTCTCCTCCATTCTCCTCTCGGGATCTTGGGCACGCACACACACGTGCCCGGCCTGAGTTTTAAGCCACTGGGTCCGGGACGTGAACCATGGTCGACTACGTGGGAGTCCAGTGACATAGCCATTACACTAACTGCTGGTTCCCCCTTACCTAACTTTTTAAGACAGGAAATTGAAGTAGGATTGAATTCGAACATAACATATGAGATCTAATACTGTCTCTCTATTAAAAAGCCTTAGTTGTGAAAATCAGTCCTAACAACCCTCTAGTCTTTTGAGAACTGAGAGTGAAATGCAATGGAAAGGCATCAAACGACAATAGAACAAATTCACACAGGTCAATTTTTCAGACTTAATTAGCAAAGACAAACCCTTAGAGCTTGTTGAAATCTCAGACAGAAAAAGGAAACTGGACTTCAGTCCTACAGATCCAGTCATTTATCTGAAGCCCCAGAGCCAGGTCTATTTCAGAATTAAGAACTGAGAAACCCTTCAGGTGCACATGTAAGTGTGTAAAATCCTGACAGAATGGAGGAAAAACGATGGTGGTGTGACCATGCCCCATTTGGGGGTACTTTCCCTTTCTTTCTCTCTGGGGAGTGCACAAAAAAAAGAATATCTTTGGGACCAGCAGTTAGTGTAATGACTCTGTCGCTGAACTCCCACGTAGTCGACTGTGGTTCGAGTCCCGGACCCGGTGGCTTAAACTCACGCCGGGCACATATGCGTGCATGCCCAAGATCCAGAGAGGAGAATGGAGGAGAAGGCCATCCCCCCTGGGGGTTGATTTCTTGCTCTCTGTCTCTCTGTCTCTCTCTGTCTGGCTGGCAACCGCATGTGCCCTATAGCAAAAACCTCTCAAAAAAAAATTATTATTTTCAGAATTTAGAAGTGCAATGTTACAAATACATATTGGATCATTGGAAAAGTCATGATGTATTTTTGCATAGAAAAAGAAGAAAACACATCATGACCTTCTTGATAACCGAATATTAATAAACCCCACAAGCTTGGTAGGGAATCTTATGGTCAAATATTAATACTTCTGTGTTCACTCTGAGTGGGAGAAAGACTTCTGGGATTTCCAAACTGAGCTTTGGAAACTAGACATTTAATATCAATTTCAAACAAGGATTCTCTCTTCTTTGTAAAATATAATATTTAAAATATTATACCTATTCTTGATAAGCCAATATTTATCATTTGAATTCCTTTTTTCAACGCCGTAGCCAACCACCAGAACACCATGATCCAGGTTTTCACTGCTGCAGTCTGGCTCATAATAAATGCCTAGGAGAGAAATCAATGCTGAAGTGAGAAATTCTAAGGCACAACACAGGGACCCACCCTGTCCCCTGCAGTAAAGGGGGCATGTGTAGATTCAGGGAAACGACGTAAGCCAGTTCTACATGGAACTTAAAAATACGTACAAAAACAGTTATGACTGATAAAAAAGCAGTCAACTTTGACTCATAAAAAGTCCAACCAAATTAAAGATATTTTCTACCTTAAAAAATATATACTTTTCGGGACCAACAGTTAGCGTAATGGCTATATCGCTGGACTCCCATACAGTCAACCGTGGTTTAAGTCCCGGACCCGGTGGCTTAAACTCACACCAGGAGCATGTGCATGTGTGCCCAAGATCTTGAGAGGAGAATAGAGAAGGGATTGCAGCGTGGCCATCCCCCCTGGGGGATGATTTCTCACTTTCTGTCTCTCTCTGTCTTTCAGGCGAGTGCACACACCCTATAGCAAAAACCTCTCCAAAAAAAAAAAAATATATATATATATATATATATACTTTTCTGCTTAAAGTCATACATATACATATATCTTTTCTACTTAAAGTATTTTCTACTTTAAAAAAAATGGACCTATGGTTTTTAAGGCTAAGGTAACACACATAAAACACACTTGAACTATGAGGTTCTTTACAAACCCAATTACACCAGTAAAAATGTTTTAGAAAAAAGGTCCAGCAATTGGAGACTAGTTAGGCTCAGTTATGCTAGATGAATATAATTACTTACATAACCATTTACAAATACCTATGAAGAGTCTGCAATCATGAGAAAATGCTTATGGGGCCAGCCTGTGGTGTGGTCTTAAAGTGACTGGGTTCCACATGGCCAACTATACAGGTCGCGTCCTGGACCTGAAAGCTCAAGAAACATGCTGGACACAAGTGTGCACATGCCCGAAATCCTGAAAGGAGGGGAAAAGGAGACGAGATCGTGGCATGGCCGTGCCCTGTGGGCGGGGCTTCTCACCTACTCCCACCCTCTTTCTCCCCAGAGAGAGAGCATGCCCTCTGGAAAAAGTACAGAGATATAAAAGAAAATTGTCGTGTTAAATGGAAACGTCATCCCACTACGTTAAATGCACACACTCAACATTTTACAGCCCTGGAAAGCAGGACTACATACCCAAAATCAATCATGCTGGTGCTTTCCAATTTCTATAATAAAATGATGACAACCTACCATCTTTGTAGAATTGGAAGGACGCATGGCCTGCGTCAATAGCAACAGAGATTGGTCCCACAGACGCCACTGCCTTCATAAGGGCCTTCTCCT
>NW_006206460.1:84135-118820 GCF_000334495.1 Tupaia belangeri chinensis | reverse complement strand
GCAGGAATGTCCACAAAGCCAGTGTCATTAGCAACAGCCCATTCAGCCTTGTATTGACAGGTTCCATCCTTTAGAAAGGGAAGAGAGTTGATTACTGCCACCCATGTCCTGGGGAACATGAGTTCTAGGACTGACACACTCAGCAACGTGTAGCCTATGTTTTCCAAGTCAACACTGGTATTAATCATCTCAGGAGAGTGAAATGTTACTTGTTGGTTTGAAACTGAAAGATTTACTGATGTTTCTTCTATTCCCTTAGGTCTCCTGTCCATAAGAAATTTTTCACAATGGAGAAATTTATAAGGTATATAATATCATTTCTATATTCTCCATGGTACACATAAGCAACAATATGTTAGCCAGGTAACTAAAGAACTACACAGATACTTAATTTATAATGACACTACTGACACTTTACAGAGAAAAATTCTACCATCTAAAATGTAAATTCAGGGCTCAGTCTCACAGTGCAGTGATTAAGGGAGCCAGATGCCCCATGACCAACTGTGGTTGAATCCTGGTGCTAGAGGTTAAACCAACATGCCAAGCACATGTGCACACATGTACAACATCCCAATGAGGAGAAATGGAGAAAAAAGGATTGCAGCACGTCCATGCTCCCATTGCAGGGAGGCGGGTGCTTTCCCTCCTTCCCACTGCCCCGACTCTGGCAATAAAAACATTAAAGATTTAAAAATAAAATGCGAATTCTAAAATGTTATCTCTGAAAGCTGTCCAAAAGCACAGCTGGAATGACAAGTAGGTAAGAAGCTTGACTTACCATTCCTTTATATGGATAGGATTCCTCTGAGTCCAGCCCTCCATTGTCCTTAATGTACTGGAAGGCATTGTCCATCAGGCCGCCCTGACAGCCAAGATTGCCTTGTCTCCGAGAGCAGTCCACCAAGTTCTGCTCGCTCAGTGAGATGAGTTTGCCGGTTTTCCGGAACATCTGTCCTTCCAGAGCACCAGTCGCACTAAAAGCCCAACAAGAACCACACTGACCCTGAAAAGGAATTTAAAAGCTGTCAACTTAAAAGACAAAAGACTCAGAAAAGCCTATGTATTTGAATAGGCTCAAACATCCAGCACATCACATGTTAATCCATGGTCTGCCACTTATGTCAATTCCTCTTAGACTTTGTGCAGAAGATGCAACGTCTGACTCTGACACCGCCATACCTGATTCTTCACCGGAGTCACGAAACCTTTCTCTCTCCAATCCACAGATTTGGGGGCCTGAAGGAGCAGAGGTGCGTGAAACACTTTCCCCGACTTCTGTTTCTGGTTTCGAAAGCCATTCATCACCTGTCTGAATTCTTCATTGGTCTTCACAGAAAAGTAAATAAAAAGTTGAAAAGGCGAGAGGTTATTCCGGTAACCAACTGAGGAGAGGGAGCACAGCGTGCAGCAACCCACACCACACTCACCATGTCGCCGAAAGCATTCATGCCCATTGTGAAGCCATGTTTTCCGTTGCTATATTCATGATTGTGCATTTCAATCATTTTCATATTCTTCTCCCACACGGCTCTCCTCCACCCTTCTTCATTCTGGAAGCAAACATATAAGTGATGGTCTCTATTTCTACTTGACTCCCAGCCCATGCTCACCAATGGGTGTGCAGACAGAAAGTGGCGGAACCACGGCCACGGATGGCTTTATTCTTCTGGGAGCTATTCTCCAAGCTCAGACACAGCAGGGACGGAGGCCCAGACTGGGCTCATAATGGATGCTACTAATTATTTCTTTGGTCAGAGCTTGCCTCTAGAAGCTTCTCTCTGGCTATAAACTCCTCACAGCAAGGCCCATTCTGTCCAGTCTTTCTGGCCAGTTTCAGTTGGGACATTACCAACCTTGCCATATAGTCTCCTGTGCGTTGACTTCCAGTGGTGCCATGAGGTATCTAGATTCTGATCAGAGTTTGGAGTAGCTGAAGCTATACCCAAGCACAACGCAGCCAGGAACAATGAAGGATTCATGTTTCCAAACCCTAGGAAACAAGAAGAAAGGAAAATCTGATGAAGCCAATCTTTTCAAAAACCCAGCTCGCTGTTAAATGTTATAGTCATCATGACAGAGTAGAAACATTTAAATGAAGTACCAACGCAGGACATTGGAAAGTCGCAGAATAAGGGTGGAGAGCAGGCCAGGGGCTAAAAAAAGGGAGGGGTTTTTTAAGTCAGTCACAGAAATGAAAAACACTCTCATATGTGCTACAGGAATTGAAACAAATGTCATCATACTAGTGCGATAATAATTTAATTTAGGCTTTGATAAGGGTCTCCCTATGGGTCGGAATCTTGAGGCAACTAAGATAATAACTATACAACTAGTCTAGGTTATCTACCTGCAGTGCCAAAGTAACTTGAGTAAAACAAGTCTGTTCCCAGGCAGGGGCAACGGGATCCGCAAAACTTAGAAAGTCTCTTCCTAATGCACAGCAAATGGTAACCAGTCTTCCCGGCTCCCCTTGCAGAACAGAACCTTTCCTTCTGGAAAGCCTTCCCATCTGGGAAGGCAAACACCCAGCACTCGCTGTCTCACACGTGGGCTCCCAAGCCCCCCACCCCCGCCCCATCCCTCCAAATCAGGGACTGGGTTCCGTGGTAGCAGCGGCAGAAGCCAGTGTTCCAATGCCTGGGCCTGGACAGAGGCAGATCCCAGGATCCCGGCTCGGTACCGGGACCGCTCCTCCTAGCACCGCTCCAAGCAGGCCAGGCTGGGGGCGTACTCCCGCTCCGCCCTCCGCACACGCCCGCTGACGACAGGATGTTTACGGCAGCGCAGGGAGCCAGGGGCATCACCGCCAGGACAACTGGGGTGGAGCGGCACGGTCAGCCCCGGGGAAGGCGAGGCCGGCTGCGGTCCTTCGCCCACCGCGGCCTGAACGCTTACGGATCCGCACCACCCGGGACCCCTCGAGCGGTCTCAACTGCTCCCGGAGCTCCTGGATCGCTCTCGCTCGCTTCCCCACGCCAAAGCTGGCAGAGCTCGGGGCAGACGCTCCCGTTCCCGGGGGTCGCGACAGCCTCCTCCACCGTATCCCTACAGGGCTCCCCTTCTCCAGCACCCGAAACGCGTAGGCGTTCACCTGTGGCGGCCACAGCTGCGCAGGATCACACGCAGCCTCCCTGAGGTCGCCGAAGTCCCGAGCTCTAGCGCAACAGCGACTGACTCAGGCTTTAAGGCCCGGGTCTGCGGCCTGGCCGGCCTCGCCCCCACCACCCTCCCCAGCTGCGATTGGCTACTCCGACAGAGGGGCGGGGCTTCCCTGCGTTCCGACTCCAGGCGCGTGACGTAGACGGGTCCCCGCTTGTCCCAGGGCGGCGGCGAACTGGCCTCGGTGGATCCCGGGGGTTTTGAGCTAGGCGTCTCCCAGCTGCGCAGAGGAGGGTCGGGTGATTGCTCCACTCCCACGGTTTAATGCGCTGGAGGTGGAAGGTGAGGGGTGGGAGATGGGGGCGTCGATTTTTCAGGCCTCCCCTGCTTTCCCTTCGTTCCGAGTTTTCAGTTAAAAATCTCCCATAGGGTCGTGAGCCAGTACCTCCTGACCTGGTGGTTCCGGTTTAATCCACAGCGCAGGATACCACGTGAAAGCAGAAACTACAGGATATTGAGACCTTGCTATTCTATACAAGGGAGACACCCGACAGCAAGGAAAGAGGAAAAGCTTTGAAGTAGGGGAGAAGGGGGAGGAAACTTTAGGTATGCCCTGATTGAAAGTGGTGGTTATGGAGAAACCGGAGGAGAAATCACTAGAAATGGGGCATTTTTTGTGATCGATTTGGAGAGCCTATTTGTCCAGCAAGAGGAATAGCTAGAGCTACATGTATCATTTTATGTGATTGGTTTGGGGAATGCATTTTCTAGTGTGTCCTAGGTTGGAAGTATAGAGGCAAAAATTAGGGCATTATCTGCCCTTGAGTATTGCGTGCTCTAAGCGGGTGGCTGTCCATCTTCTGTGGGTTGGAGTTCTAGTGCATAGAGTTCGACCATGGTTTGTTTACTCAGTCTATCACAAGAAATCTAAATTATCCTAACACGTGGGTTTTAAAGTTGCCCTTGGGCCACAAGCTCCCTAAGATTACATAGAGTGGAAAAACCTGCAGCTGCCTTAAGAGCTGTGCTATGTGCAACAGCGTGATGGAGGCTGCATGGTGGGGGCTGCTCTGAAAAGTGGCATTCTCTGTTTCTTGGAATAAGATACAAATGCATGGGGAAAAAAACATAATGCCAAGTGTGCCCCAGATCTAAAATTAAACCAGGAACTGTCTAAGTGCAGGACAATTGGGGGAAAAAAAAACATTAGATAAGGGAGTAGAAGACTCTTGTTTCAACTCATGGTGTCTCTTTATACCTGTCAATACATATTGGTTAAATAATGCAGTGGTGTCCTACAGAAATGTAGTATTATTAGGCATTTTATTCCATTTCCTACTTTTCTTTTCCCACTTCTTTGCTAAATCATTTTGGTGAGTACTAATTATGAAGATGTTCACGTTATAGTTAAGCAGTCAAGCCTTATTTAGCTCTGCCCCTGATAAAATGCAGTTGGCAGAACATCCTGAGTCCTACTTAAAATGTACTACTACCTGTGGGACCAGCAGTTAGCGTAATGGCTATGTCACTAGACTCCCATGTAGTTGACTGCAGTTCGCGTCCCAGACACGGTGGCTTAAACTCACACTGGGCATGTGCGTGCCCAAGATCCCGAGAGGAGAATGGAGGAGAAGGGTTTGCGGCATGGCCATTCCCCCCTGGGGGATGATTCCTCGCTTTCCGTCTCCCTGTCTCTGTCTGTCTGACGAGCACACATACCCTATAGCAAAAACCTCCCTCCAAAAAATGTACTACCTATGAGGACCAATAGTTGGCATAATGGCTATGTTGCTGGACTCCCATGTAGTCGACCGCAGTTCAAATCCTGGACCTGGTGGCTTAAACTCACACCAGACGTGCATGTGTTCATGCCCAGGATCCCGAGAGGAGAATAGAGGAGAAGGGATTGCAGCATGGCCACCCCCCCCCGGGGGGGTGATTTCTCACTTTCTGTCTCTGTCTTTCCGGTGAGCACATGCACCCTATAGCAAAAATCTCTCAAAATAAATAAATAAATAAAGTACTCCTGCGAAAGTTTGTCTTGGTGCATCTATACAGGTTTCTTTGGGTCACATGATTCTCTACCCAGTCTCTGGAAGTTTTTATTTTGTTTCTCATAATTTCTTTTTTTAAATAACTTTTATTTATTTATTTAGAATTATTTTATATAACTTTATTTATTTACTTATTTTTTTAATTTGACCAGAGAGGGCAAAGAGTAAAAGAGCGAGAGAAAGTGGGAAAACAAACCACTAGGTCCAGGACTAGAGTTACCGTCAGCCATGTGAGAGTCCAGCACCCTTGACCACCACACCACCTGCCAGCCCCTTGTCATAAATTCTTATGTACATTTCATTGTTACACATTTGTGGAGTACAATACAGCTTTTTGAAGCATGCATACATGCATGGAAGTTTGGTTGGTTGGTTTGTCGCTACAGGGTACATGCACTCACCAGAGAGAGAGACAGAGAGCAAGAAAATGAGAAAGAAGTTCCTGGGGTTGGGGGGTGACCATGCCACAATCCCTTCTCCACCAATCTTCTCTAGGTATTTGGGTGCACACACGTTTTTTAAGCTGCCATGTCCAGGAATCCAGCTGCACAGTCTGCCATGTGGGATCCAGCTACCTTAACCACCATGCCACAGGCTGGCCATAGAAGTTTGAAACTATAGGGAAGCTGACAAATTTTGTGTGGTGATTTTCATGACATTGATGTCACTTAACACTTCTCCCCAATGTAACAATCCTCATTTGTTTAATTCACTGAACCAAAGACTGTGTTCCAGGGGTCACTTCTTAGCCTAGTGGTTAAAGGAGACAGATCCCCTATGGCTGACCATAGTTCCAGTCCCGCTATTAGCAGCTCGAAAGACACACTGGGTCTGATGTTCTGGCATAATGAGAACCCTGACAATAAGGGTAATGGAGGAGAAGGGATTGTGGTGTGACCATGCCCCATTAGAGGGAATATTCTCTCTCTGGTTATCTTTCAGTCTCTCTTTGGCAAGTGTACATGCCCTCTAACAAAGAAATGAAGGAGAGAGACCAGCAGATGGCATAATGGCTATGTTGCTGGACTCCCATGTAGTCGACTGTGGTTCGAGTCCTGAACTCGGTGGCTTAAGTTCACGCTGAGCACATGTGCAGGTGTGCCCGAGATCCCGAGAGGAGAATGGAGAGAAGGGATTGCGGCGTGGCCATCACCCCTGGGGGGTGATTTCTCGTTTTCTATCTCTTGATCTCTATCTTTCTGGCAAGCACATGCGTCCTATAGCAAAACCCTCTCCAAAAAAAAAAAAAATCTGAGATTAGCCACCATCATTTTAATTTACAGCACACAGACATAGAACATGACAGATATATTTAAATGAAATTATGTCAAGCATTTTGGGGTAGTAGGTAACTAGGGAAGCAACCTGGTGGAATTTCTCCCCTCACCCCCAAGACTATAATCCAGAAACTCAACCAGCTGCCAGAGAATCTCTTCCTCCAATCTGAAAAGATCTTCTCAAGTAACATGATGTTTAGTTTCCTTTGGCTGATGTAACAAATTCCCACATTCATGGTGGTTAAAACAGGGTTTATTCTCCCACACTTACAGAGGCTGGAAGTCCAAACCGTATCACTGGGCCAAAAGCAGAGTTGATAGGACTGCCCTCCCGCCCATCAAAGACTCTCAGGCAGAATCTGTCGTGACCGCGTTCAGTTTCTGGTGGCTGCCTGTGTGCCTTGACTTAGGGACACATCTCTTTTTTACTTTTTTTTTCCTTTTTCTTGGGAGAGGTTTTTAGCTATAGTGCATGTGCGCTCGCCAGAAAGAGAGAGACAGAGAGATAGAAAGCGAGAAATCACCCCCCGGGGGATGGCCATGCCGCAATCCCTTCTCCTCCATTCTACTCTCAGGATCTTGGGCACGCACGCACATGCACCCAGCGTGAGTTTAAGCCACCGGGTCTGGGACTCGAACCATGGTCGACTACATGGGAGTCCAGCGACAGAGTCATTACGACGCTAACTGCTAGTCTCTAAAAATCAGTTTCTTGACAAAGTTAACTTTATGTTTATCTTAACTTTAGGTGAGCTTGACTAGAATAACTAGGCCCCAACTTCATGGGAACTTCTCATACTGTAATTTCTTTGCTCCATCTGTGGCCCAGATCCTTGTCTCACTTGCTGACTGGAAACATTTTCTACCTCAACTTTCCCTTGCAACGTTTGACACTTTTTGTTTTTTAAATTCAAGACCACCACACAGCAAATTTTACCACTCTCTCCTTGTCCTCTATCTGTAGCCATCCATCCCATGGTTTCTGCATATGAAAACATTGTTCACGGGACCAGCAGTTGGCATAATGGCTATGTCGCTGGACTCCCATGTAGTCAACCACGGTTCGAGTCCCAGACCTGGTGGCTTTAACTCAGGGCGGGCGCATGTGCGTGTGTGCCCAAGATCCTGAGAGGAGAAGGGATTGTGGTATGACCATCACTTTCTGTCTGTCTCTCTCTGTCTTTCCGGCAAGCACATGCTCCCAATAGCAAAATCCTCTCTAAAAATAAAAAACATTGTTCACCCACCCCTTTCCTGAGACATATCTGGTTTAGCATCTCCCTGTTGCAATGAACCATTTAATGAAGTCTTTCCTTCCCAATGTAGGAACTTGCTTTTTGTTTTCCCACCTTGACACCATGTATTATTATGGTAAGTGGTAGAGACAGAAAAGGCAGTCTATTGACACACTCAGCTAGCACAGCTACCTGCCGTGGGCTGCTCCCGAGCTCTTGCAAATTAAAGCATGAGTAGAAAAGATTCCTGCCATGGTGCCCATGCTGGTGATGACAGTAATAGCTAAATACCACCATGGCACCAGGCACCGTGAGCATTTCCCACCTGCTCCTCCTGGGATCTCTGTACAACCTCGTGACATTGATACTCAAACTCCAGCGTGCATTGGAATCACCCGGAGGGTTCAGGAAACTCAAGTAACTTAATCTCATCTGTTGCATTTCTGATTCAGTAGGTCTGGGAGGGGGTTCCAGAATTTGCTTTTCTAACAAGTTCCCAAGGAATGCAGATGCCCCCAGTCAGGGACCCCAATTTGATTATCATTTTCCTAGGGGGTAGGTGCTCAAATATACCCCCTTTTATAGGTAAGGGTAGCCATGGCAGTGGGGGACACAGATCAAGGTGGGCAAATGCCAGGTTCCTTTGTAAAGGGAAGAAGTAACTTAAGCTCAGGTCAGGCCAGCATGGCTAGAACAGGAAGCTAAACTGTTGGCCCATTACCCCTACAAACACACACGCGCACACGCACTCACGCACACACATACGCACGCGTGCATGCACATGCGTGAGCACACACACACACACACACCCTCCACCCCCAGCCCCCAGCCCCATCACTTACTTGGCAAACAAGATTCTGAAAGCCAGAGGGCCCCAGGAGAAATGCGCTGAGTAGGGAGGCCGAGGTGAGGCAAAGCCCTCGGGCTCTCCAGGGCTGGTCCTTCCACTTTGATGTGATGCCTGCTCACCTGAAAGGAGGAAGACAGGTGAGCCACACAGAAGGTATGCTGCTGGGGCCAGGCTGGGCCTGCAACTTCCTACCCAGCCCGCTCCAGCTCCACGAGGGCATTGCCTGTGCCTCCTGGGTGTTTCCTTTCTTGATTATGTTTAGGAGACAAAAAAAACCCTGTGCCTCTCTTATGCTAATTACACGTCACATTTTTAACCCTAGTTCCAATGATGATGCTTTAATGAGTCATGGTATTGAGAATCTCAGGCACTAAAGAAACTGAGGTTCATTCATTCACCAATTCTAAAAACAAGCACATAAAATATATATATTTTTAATTTGAGATCACAAAAAGAAAATAAACCCTGTAATCCCTGATTTCCTACATGATCTACTCAAAAACCCAAACCAGGAAGTCTTCTCAGTATAAGGTTTAGAGGTGACGCTGGTGGTTTATGTTTGTTTTTTCTTCTGTCCTGCCCCTTCCCCACCACCTTCCCACCCCAGTGGTTGCTGCCTCCCTATCTTGCTTTCACTGTCCTCAGATCAGACCCGTAGCTGTGGTCCCAAGCACATCTTGGGACTTCACTCTCAAATCCACGGGACCCACTAAAGAGCCAAGCTTCTGCCTTTGAGACCCAACCCACTCCGTTAATAAAGAATCTGAGCTTTCTTTGGGATGATTGCTAAGATGCCAGATGAAGTAGCACATGAAAGTTCAGTACAGAACACACGGTTCTGACCTAAGGAACCCACACCTGCTCCTTTTAAGTGCATTTCATATCTATGGTACCCTCTACCTAGATGGCGCCTGCCACTTGAGGAGGAGGGACTAGGTGATGGTAGAAAGTGCAGGTCTCCCCACTGTGTGGCCCCACCACCATGGTATGTGAAGCTTGGAGTCTGGTGATTCTGCCTGGATGTGTCCCTGACCAGCACCCCAGGTTTGCTGTCCAGGGAGCAAGGACCACACAGGGTGGCCATGTGGTCACCCCACCCTGGCTAAACAGTGTCTACGACAAGGTGTAGCCTGGGTGACCTCTAAATCCTCTGCCCAGCACCTTCCTTATACATACTGTCCCTGCCTGTAAATGTTCATGTGCTCCATGTAGAAAGCTGCTGGCTGGCAACTCTTTGTGGAAGTGCCCAGGGATGGTGCAGGGCTCTGTAGAAAGTGAGTGGAACTGACCAAGTAAATTCAGGAAGTGGTAAAGATGAATTTGTCATACATTCATGGAGAAAAATGGAACTTACCAATAATCTGAATGATACACGAGACGTGTTTTGGTTATAGTATGAGGAGGAGCAAACTAAGTTGCACACCTCATCCCAACCACAGGGTCTTGAGGACAGAGACTTTGTTTTGCATGTTGGAGTTCCCAGTATGTGATGACACTCAGTAAATATCACTGCAGAATTACAAGTCTTCAACTAAAAGAGGAATCATTGCCAACTTGCCTGCAGCTCCCGGGGGATCCTGTACTAGGCCCAGAGCTCAGTGGATCTCAGGTGGACTTGACGAACTTCTCCTTTTCCCAAGACACACAGGTCCTCACTGTCCTTGAAATGCCAAGGACAGCCATAACTTGTTGAGGACTCCCTCCTTCCTCAGAGTTCTCATGACCAAGAACTAGCCATCATCCTTAGTGGGGGTCCCCTTGGACCTCACCCCCATCTTCAAGGTCTGATGAATTCTAGAACTCTCCTGGAGTCTACCTGGGCAATGCAAGTGGTCCCTGCGGTAGCCTCTCAGGATGGCAAGCCAAGAGGCTACCACTGCCTGCCTGATCCCAGCAAGTGTTCCTTGCACCAGCCCAGGAGCTCGAGGGGTGAAACCTTCTTACGCTGCCCCTCTCCCAGGTTAACCCTCCAGGGACATTGAGGAGAAAGAGAACAGTTTGGGATGTGTTGTAGTTTGAGTGTGTTCCCCACAGTTCATGTGTTGGAAGCTTAATCCCCAGTGCAACAATGATGGGAACTGGGGATATTAGCATAGAAGTGGATCTGCCCTTATGACTGGATTGTCATTATCAAGGGAGTGGGTTAGTTATTGAGAGTGGTTTTGTTATAAAAGCAAGTTTGCCCCCTCTTTTCCACTCTTGCCCTTCCACTGTTCTCCAGGGGATGACACAGCCCGAAGGCCTTTACCAGATGCTGCTGCCATGCTTTTAGGCTTCCCAGCCTCCAGAAACAGGAGCCAAATAAATATCTGTTCATTATATATTACCCAAGTCTGGAGCTAGCCCTGTAGTAGCTAAGGGAATGGAGTCCTACATGGCTGGCCACGCAGTTTGGTCATTGCTGGCAACCCCAGCAGCTTCAAAAATATCCAGGCACATATGTGTGCCCCAAATTTCAGCATGATGGTGAATGGAGGAGAGGGGAATGTGGCACAACCACACCTCCTTGGAAAGTATTTTCTACTCCCTATCCAATCTCTCTTTGGTGAGTGCACATGCCTCATATGAAACAAGCAAAATAAATTACCCTGTTTGTGGTTTTGTTATAATAAAACATAAAACAGATAAAGACAGGGTACAAAAGCAAAATGAGCATGGAGGTTATTTAAGTTAACATCTTAGCCAAGTGTCTAATCTAGTGAAACCCAAGAAAATCCATCATAATAAAGCCATTTGGTATACACTAGTTCCCACCTCCTCTGTGGAGATAGGTATTAAGACCCCTCAGTGAATGCATAAGACCGTGGATAGTATTGAACCATGTATATACTATGGTTCTCTCTCTCTCTCTCTCTCTCTCTCTATATATATATATATATATATATATCATTATGGAAAGTTTATAAATTAGGCACAGTTTGAGACTCACAACAGTAACTAATACTAAAGTACAATAATTATAACAACATACTATAATGAAAGTTATGTGGATATGTCCCACTCTTTCAAAATATCTTGTACTCTGTGTACCCATTTGTAGACCACGGTTGACCTCTGGTCACTGGAACCACAGAAAGTGAAACTAGATAAGGGGGCCTATTAGAACATTGATGCATTCCTCTTTAGAGATGGAGGCCCTACCCCAACAGGTAACAAAGCCTTGGTCTGCTCCCAGGGGAGTTGCCACCTAAAAATAGGATAGTTTGTTATTTTGCCCCATGAATGAAAGAGAAGAAAATTGAGCACTTGTCTGAACTTTCCTTTCTATTTTTATTCTTTGAATTTTTCTTTTGGACTGGAGAAGCAGTTAAAAACAAACAAACAAACAAACAAACAAACAAATCATCTATACTTTCTCTTATTCCTGTGTATTATTTTGATTGAGGCAGAAAAGAGAACTCATACATAAAAATATTTTGCTGAAAATATTAAACTTCAATAGAATTACAGAATATCCCAAAGATTTCATTAAAAAAGAAAAAAAAATCTTTCTAAAGGGCTAGCCCTGTAGACTAGTAGTTAAGGGAGTCAGATGTTACATGGCAGAGAGCAGTTCAAATTCTGGCCCTGGAGGCTTCAAAAAAATGCCAGGTAGGCATGTGTGCACCCCTCAAATTCCAATAAAATGGAGGAGAAGGGTTTGCAGTGTAACCACGTCCCATAAGGCTTGCTCGCTCTCTCTCTTTCTCTCTCTCTCCACCTTTCTGTCTCTCTCTGGCAAGTACACGCACCCTCTGAACTTAAAAACCCTACTTTCTGCATCACAAGCGTGTCTATATTAAAACAGTCAGTGGCATTACTTTATATACAGTGAATATACACAATATTTGTCAATTAAATACTTTAAAATGAAGAGAAATTAAGTGGAAAATAACAAACCAATAGGAAAAACAATTTTCCCATTTTTTTTTTTTTTTGAGAGGTTTTTGCTATAGGGCACGTGCGCTCGCCCCACAGACAGAGAGAAACATAGAGACAGAAAGTGAGAAATCAGCCCCCAGGGGGGTTGTCCATGCCACAATCCCTTCTCCTCCATTCTCCTCTCGGGATCTTGGGCACGCACACACGTGAGTTTAAGCCACCGGGTCTAGGACTTGAACTGCAGTCGAATACATGGGAATACAGCGACATAGTCGTTACACTAACTGCTGGTCCCAGAAAAACAATTTTCAGTACCCCTTGATCCAGCCGACCGCCGAGTTCATTGGCCTTGGCATGTAGACAACTCCAGTCTTACCTTTGGTAGGCATACACACTGTGCACGTGCCCTGCCCTCTCCAAGCTTTGGTTCTAGCCATGACAATATGTGGATAATATCAACCACTTTATACAGTTATATTAAAAACTAGGGCCAACCAGGGCCAGCAGGTGGCATGGAGGTTAAGGCACTGAATTCCCACATGATCAACCACAGCTTGAAAAATCACACCAGGCCCATGTGCATGCAAGCCCAAAATACCAAAAGGAGAATGGAGGAGAAGGGATCGTGCCATGGCCATTCCTCCTGGGGATGGGGGTCCTGATTTCTCCTCTCTCTCTCTCTCTCTGTTTCTCTCCAGCAGGTGCATGCACTCTATGATCTATGGCAAATGAAAAAAAAATTAGGGCCTGTGCTGAGAAGTCAAGGATGAGCCCATACTGACACAGTCCCTGTGCTGGGGGCTGACGGTCATGGAGGGGTGAGTGGGAACCAGTATCCTCTTTGAATAACAGAGGGATTTTGTGCTGCCTTTCTTTGGCATGGACTTAGTGATGTGGACAGTTTTGTCCTTTGGGCGTCTCTGAAGGCTGAGGTTTCCACAAAGCCATCTCATCCCCTTATTAGAAGGAACCTCAGAAAGTACGTCACCCCCTCTTCTCCAGATTTCATCAGGAAAGAGAGAAGTCCTGAAGGACCCCAAACAGAAGTCTACTGTGCTGCCATTAGTGCAAAGACAATCCGACCAAGTCTCCCTGGTGCCTTTCGTCACACATGGGACATCGTCTGGCCTTTGCAATAAATATTTTTGCATATGTGTCTTTACGGATGTGGTAAATATTATTATAAAACTAATTCCTGGAAATGGAACTACTTGCTGAAAAAAGTTATTGAAATGTGTACTTCTTGTGGTGAATGATAATTGTCTATATCCTCACAAATCATAAATGAGCTCATTTTATAGACAAAATATGATCTAATAACTGTTTTCCCACATTAAGAACCCATGTGTCAGAAACTTTACCTATACATTTAGAATCGATTTCATTTCATTCTTGCCTCATAACAAGCACATCAGGTAAGAATTGCTAATCCACTTCACAATCTAAAAACAAAACTTGAGCTAGCTGTGTGTGCCCTTAGGCAAATAATTTAAGTACTCTGTACTTCTAGTCCCCTAATAGATAAAGGAAATGACCTGCCAGTCCCGTGGCCTAGTGATTAAGGGAACGGGATCCCACATGATCAACTGTATGGTTCAAATTCTGGCCCGGCAGCGTGAAAAATGTATCAGGTATGTGTACATCCCTGCCCCAAATCCCAGTGGGATGGAGAAGTGGAGGTGAAGGGATGGTGGTACCGCACCCCACTGGGGGTGCTTTCTCCTTCTGTTCTGTCTCTCTTAGGCTAGTACATATGCCCTCTATCTTATAAACAAATGACATAGAAAAAAATAATAATTTCTTCCTTTTCTTCTATCTGGGTGTGGCATTCAGTTTTGTCAGTTTGGGTAGGTGACAGTTGTTGGTTTTGCAATCAAACACTAATCTAGATGCCATTATTCAGGCCTTTTATAGGTGTGATAAAAGATCATTATCAATTAACTTCAAATAAGAAAAGTTATCCTAGATGACCTGGATGGGCCTGATACAATCGGTTGAAGGATTTTAAGAGAAGACTTCAGGCTTCCCTGGGGAAGAAAAGAATTCTGCTTGGGGACTTGGCCTGGCAGGTGAGTTGCAAAAGTGTTCCTGCCTGATAGCCTGCCCTACAGATTTCAAACTTGCCCAGCCTCCCAATCATGGACATCGATTCCTTGTAATGAGTCTCTTAACGTACACAGTGAGAGACTGGTTCAGGGCCCCCATTTAAAACTGCACATTTAGTACCTCCCAGGTGCCTAAGGCATTTTACTTTTATTATTATTATTTTGAGAGAGATTTTTACTAAAGGTCACCAGAGAGAAAAGAGAGACAGAAAATGAGAAGTCACCCCGTCCCCAGGACCGGGGTGGCCATGTTGCAATTCCTTCTCCTCCACTCTCGGGATTTTTTGGGCACTCACACACAGGTGGGAGTTTCAAGCCAGGAATCAAACCGTGGTCAGCCATGTGGGAGTCCAGTGATATAACCATTTCACCATCTGCTGTTTCCCATATTATTATTTTAAATTTGCTATAAGGTGGATATGGTATGAAAGAGAGAGAGAGAGAGAGAGAGAGAGAGAGAAAATTACACTTCCCCCTGCCCCCACAGGGACATGACCATGCCACAAACCCTCTTCCTTCATTCTCCTTTTGGGATTTGGGACATACTATATGCACACACATGGCGTGTTTTTTCAGCTGCTGGGTCTGGGCCTTGAACCGTACCGCTTGCCATGTGAGATTCAGCCACCTCAACCACCACACCAGATGCCTTAGGCATTTTATTTTATTTATTTATTTTTTTCTTTGTAAGAAGGTATCACATGTATTTCAGTATCTAGTTGCATTTTTAAATGAGAGCTGTTGGATAATGTTTTATAACTTAAAATACATTATGAGAGGGGCTGCCAGGTGGCGTGATAGTTTAGGGCACAGGACTCCCACATGGCCGTCTGCGGTTCGAGTCCCAGATGTGGTGGCTTGCTTTTTCACTTTCCCTCTATCTCTCTCTCACTCTGTCCCTCTCTGGTCAAATTTAAATTAATTAACTAATTAATTAATTTAATTTTTTTTTAAAGTTACCACAGTATTGAGGTCAGAACATGATTTTTCCTTATGATCAATCAGATTTCACTTACTAAATAATACTGTCATGAAATCCAAAGAAGAAAGCTTTAATGAGTCCTTCCAAAGCTGCATCATCTCCCAAATGATGTGCCGCTGCAAGTCCCTTGCAGAACCCGTTCACTCCTTCCCTCCTTTTTCAGTCCTTCAGCTTTTGCAATATTTTCTTGATGTTTTTGTTTCTTCTTTGGGCCCTTCTCCCTGGCCTCGATCACCTCGGCCAGCTTCCAGGACAGTACAGCATTTGCTAGGAACCGTGGAGTAAGGGCCAGAGTAACTGTTGTAAGGGGTCCTTTGCAGCCCATTCCACAAGGCACACAACCCAAGCCTTTGTCAGACATCCTCCCAGCGGTCAGGAATATTTATGTTGAGTGATGATCTCAGCGTGAACTGTTCTGGGATTATTGGTGAGCCAGTCACGACTTTTTATGACCCTTGACTGTCGTCTTCTTAGATCCACTAAGCACTTCTGAAAGGTTTAAATTCTGTAGAGTGGCGCCAGACCGGGAGCGGCCTTAGGCATTTTAATAGGAAGGGCACAATTAAAGCGTCCAGATGTCTCAGACTTTCTATTTTTTTCAGAGATTAATCTTAGGATGTTTTTCTCTTGCATTGGGCTCTACTGGAGGGAAAAGAGGGTCTCCAGCAACCTTGAGTGCCCTTTGGCAGGCAGAGAGGAAGACCCAAGAGTCAAATCCTCTGACTGGGTTGAGTGGGAGAGGATTTGCCCCTGCAGGGAATTCCTTGGGATCAGAGGAAGATTTCCACCTGAAAGGACAGGAAGAAAGGGAGGCTGCTTGATCCTATAGCAGCTGGTGACTCACCCAGAGATAAGGAAACAACCCAGATGTTGTAAGACTATCTGGCATCCTGTCTCAGGACCACCTTAATTACCCCACCTGAAAGGCCCTCCCTTTAAAAGCCACAGTCTCTACCTTTTAGGGCCAGTACATCTCTCTGCATCTGGCCCCGGTCCTCTTCTGGAAAGTGAATAAACGTTTTCTATCTCTGAGTCTGCGCATTTGTTCATGGCTTGCTACACATATCGCCCTAATCCGAGGACGCGAAAATCTATGGATACTCTCCTTCTTTCTCTCTCTCTCTTTCTATGTAAAGGGTTGTCGGAAAAGTCATGACATATTTTTCTATGCAAAAACGTGTCGTGACTTTTTCCATGACTCTCTCTCTCTCTGTGTATATATATATATATAATATATATATATAATATATACATATAAATGTGTATGTATCCAACTTTACAGAAGATGGTATAATATTTGCAAATAACCTACACACACTCTCCTTTATACTTTAAATCATCTGTAGCTTACCTATAATACCTAATACGATGGAGATGCTATATAAATAGCTGTTATACTATATTTGTATTTGTATTATTTGTTATTGTATTATATTTTTTATTTCAACTTTTAAAAACATTTTCGATCTGCACTTGGTTGAATCTACTGATGCTAAGGGCTGGGTGGGCAGACTGTTGCCCCTGCCCCCGCACCCCCTGATTCTGCTTCTCTGAACTGAATAGGGAATATGTTAAAATTAAAGTATCATGTCTGTACTTTCCAGTGCCTGTGGATGGCGTGAGGACACCGTTAGAGTTTGTGCATGCTGGGGAGGATGACAAAATGGACCAAATCCTGTAAGATCTCGCGTGTATGGTGGCTGACTTGGTCTATCTCAAGAAGTCTTCTGGTCTGCTGCAGAGGAGACTCTAGACAATGCCAGCATGGGGCCTGTGTGCTGGCTTTCTCTTGTTCCTCTAACTTGTTTCCTGGAGAGTGTCTCAACTAAGACTTGATGAGGATAGGGAGGAGACATGAATTTTTCTCTCTTCCACATACATTCAAAATGCAGACAGCCATGTGACCAAAACCATCATAATCCTGATAGAGAACACCCATCAGTTCCCAAGTTCTCTCTTTCCTGGCTCTGACCAACCGCTGGTCTGTTCTCCATCCTTATAGCTTTGCTTTTATTTTTTTTTAATTTTTTTAGTTTTAACTTTTTTTACTTTGAGAGGTTTTTGCCATAGGGCTTGTGCACTCGCCAGAAAAACAGAGAGAAACAGAGAAACAGAAAGTGAGAAATCATCCCCCAGAGGGGATGGCCGTGCCACAATCCCTTCTCCATTCTTCTGTCAGGATCTTGGGCATGCACGCACACGCACCCATCATGAATTTAAGCCACCGGATCCGGGACTTAAACCGTGGTTGACTACGAGGGAGTCCAGCAACATTGCCATTATTCCACCTGCTGGTCCCTAGTTTTAACTTTTTTTTTTTCCTACTGTTTGATTTAATCGATTTTTAAAATAATTGGGAGGTGAAGAAAACTGGTATGTTACCCCAAAGATATGCCTCTTCAACATAAAAATTATTATTATTTTTTAAAATTTTTAATGCATTTTTTTAATTTCAAGAAAAACAGTTTTTGTGGGTTTTTTTCTGAAACATTTTTTAAAAATTAATTAATTTATATACATTCCCTAAGCATCGTCACAGCATACAAAATGTGATTTCCCATCCAGAATATACTGCACAGTGGCTTAATCATACATTTTATTGTCAATAATTTTCCATTTCTAGTTTCACATATTTATATATTTTAACCCCTATTTCTGACCCTCTGCCCTTTCCCACTCCCTTCTCACACTATCTCTGGTGTCTACACTTGTCTTCCATTCCTTTCCTTCCCCCTCATTTTATTGATCACACAATTTCTTAAATAATCTAACTACTTACAATAGCAAGTTCAGCTGGTAATTTCAAGAAAAGCAGTTTTAACTTTAATAAATCAAAGAAATGCTAAGGAACTTGGCTTAATTAAAATTTAAAGCCAGGAAACAGGTTAGGATTCTGTTCAGATAGTAGGTACATGAACCTATCGACAGCTCAAGACAGGACAAAAATCTTTAAAACTGGACAATAAAGCCTAGAAGAAAATCAGCAATATTTTAGCCTAAAGTCATAAAATGCTATTTCACCAATTCAGTCTCATGTACTTAATCTATCTTCTTTTGTGGTTTGATCTTCCTGATTGAATTCTGGTATATAATATTCAACTCCAGACTTGTCCTTTTGATTAAGTGGGCCATTTTCTTAGTTTTTAAACTCTTATTTATGTGTGTCTGTATTTAGTTTTCCTGATATAGTACTCCTTTGAGAACTTCTTGGTGATCTGGTCTGGTGCTGGTAAATTCTTTCAGGTTTTGTTTATCTGAGAACATTCTTGTCTTTTCTCCCCATTTGAAGGATAATCTTGCCGGGTACAGTATTCTTGGTTGAAATTGCTTTTCCATTAACACTTTGAATATATTTTCCTCATTCTTTCCTCGCTCACATTGTTTCCAGTGAGAGGTCTGCTGTTAATCTGATGGGATATCCTTTGTAGGTAACTTGCCATTTCTCTCTTCCCAATCTTACATTTTGTTTTTTTTTTTTGACAATTTTCTCAGTCTTCGTGGTGGATTTTTCTAGGCCAGCCATTTTCCCTTCTACATCTGAGATTCTGTTTTCTGTATGGTTTAGTCTGCTTTTAATACTTTCAAGGGAGATTTTGACTTCCTGTATTATAGCCTTCATCTCTAACAGGTTCATTTGATTCTTTTTTTTTTTTTTTTTTTGGAGAGGTTTTCGCTATAGGGTGGGTGCGCGCGCCAGACAGACAGAGAGGACAGAAAGGGAGAAATCACCCCCAGGGGGGATGATCACGCCACAATCCCTTCTCCTCCATTCTCCTCTCGGGATCTTGGGCACGCACTCACACACACCCGGCATTGAGTTTTAAGCCACCAGGTCCGGGACGGGAACCGCGGTCGACTACGTGGGAGTCCAGCGACATAGCCATTACGCTAACTGCTGGTTCCCTTGATTCTTTTTCAAAGTGTGTAATTCCTCTTTTAGATCTTGCAAGAATTTCCTCGCCTCCTGGAACTCATCAGTTCCTTTCTCCTTTTTCTTCTGCAGTTCATTGTCTCTCTTCTCTTGCATCTCAGCTTTGCCATTATGAATATTCTAAATTTTTATCAGACATTTCCATGATTTCCATTGAACTGTCTGTGGATAAGAGGAGCTATTATTTTCCCTTGGAGGAGAGGTATTTCCTTGCTTTCCCATATTTCTTATGGCTCTGTGGTGATTTCTAGTCATCTGATGGATGGTGTGTTTCTTCCTAAACTTGAAGTTCAATCTGAGCCTTCAGGAGCGTGCAGAAAGAGGCCATCTGGAATCTCTTTGCCAGTCCGTTTTGATCCCTTTGCACAGCGGATTCAGTAGAAAGGTCCCTAAGATCCCTGTAGAAACACAGTGGAAGGAGATTGAAGAGCAGAGAGATCAGATAAAAGAAAAAGAAAAGGAAACTGAGAGAGAGAAAAAACAACCAAGAAACAGAGAAAAAAGAAGGGAAAAATAAAAAACAACTTAAAAAAAATTTAAAAAAAGAAGCAAAAAAATAGAAAACCGCGCAGTGTGCTTGTGCACCATGCGAAATCATTACTTCTCAGGAACCATGAAGGTGTCTTATTCTGAAAGCCTGCCCCTTGCCTCTCCTGGGTGGAAGAGGGAGAGGGGATTATTAAGATAAAGGTAAAGGAGGGTCTGAAAGCTGAGACAATTCTTTATGTTAAAAAAATTTTAAAAAGCGGGAACCAGCAGTTAGTGTAATGGCTATGTCGCTGGACTCCCACATAGTCGACCGCGGTTCACGTCCCGGACCTAGTGGCTTAAAACTCACGCCGGGCACGTGTGCGTGTGTGCCCAAGATCCCGAGAGGAGAATGGAGGAGAAGGGATTGTGGCGTGACCATCCCCCCTGGGGGGTGATTTCTCGCTTTTTGTCTCTCTGTATCTTTCTGTCTGTCTGGCAAGTGCACATACCCTATAGCGAAAACCTCTCAAAAAAAAAAAATTAAAAAGGAACAATTACCAAAAAATGAGAAGACAGAGACAGAGGCAGAGAGAGAGAGTTAGAGACAAAACAGAGACAGAGGGAACCAGCAGTTAGCGTAATGGCTATGTCGCTGGACTCCCACGTAGCCGACCGCGGTTCGTGTCCCGGACCCGGTGGCTTAAAACTCACGCCGGGTGTGTGTGCGTGCGTGCCCAAGATCCCAAGAGGAGAATGGAGGAGAAGGGAGTGCGGCGTGACCATCCCCCCTGGGGGGTGATTTCTCGCTTTCTGTCTCTATGTCTCTCTCTGTCTGTCTGGCGAGCACACGCACCCTACAGTGAAAATCTCTCCAAAAAAAAAAAAAAAACAGAGACAGAGAGAAGGCTTAAGGTGCTTCCTACCACTTGGGTTCATGGGCTGGAGGCTGAATTATCAGTAGAAAATCTTCATTCCTCTTTTTCCCCTGAATCATTAGTTTTCAGGAGCCATGAAGGTGTTTCAGCTTTGCTTTAATACATTCTCACAGAATGGACTCGTATGGTATGTATTCTCTTGTGTCTGGTTTCTTTCAATTAGCACAATGCTTCCAAGATCAATATTAGATCATTAATGCATTTTTTTAGAGGTTTTTGCTATAGGGTGTATGCGCTTGTCAGAAAGACAGAGAGAGACAGAGAACAGAAAGCGAGAAATCACCCACCAGGGGCATGGCCATGCCATAATCTCTTCTCCATTCTCCTCTCGGGATCTTGGGCTCACACACACACGTGCTCAGCGTGAGTTTAAACCAACAGGTCTGGGACTTGAACCATGATCAACTACATGGGAGTCCAGCAACATAGCCATTATACCAACTGCTGGTCCCAGGATCATTAATGCTTTCTTTTTTTTTTTTGGAGAAGTTTTTTTCGCTATAGGGCGCGTGCGCTCGCCAGACAGAGAGAGACATAGAGACAGAAAGCAAAAAATCACCCCCCAGAGGGGATGGTCACGCTGCAATCCCTTCTCCTCCATTCTCCTCCGGGGATCTTGGGCACACACGCACATACGCCTGGCATGAGTTTCAAGCCACCAGGTCCGGGACGCGAACCATGTTCGACTACGTGGGAGTCTAGTGACATAGCCATTACACTAACTGCTGGTTCCCATTAATGCATTTTTTTAATTGCCAGAGGGTACGTGTACTTGCCAGAGAAACAGAGAAAAGGAGAGGGAGAAATCATCTTCCACTGATGGCATGGTCATGCCATAATCCCCTTTCCTCCATTTTTCCATCCTGTCATGATCTAGGACACACATGCACACATGCCCGGTATGCTTTAGCTTTTTTTTCATTAATTTTAATTATTTATACATTTAATTGCTATAGATCATTTAGATTATAAAGACACTTTACCCAGCATGATATACACCTCAGTCCAGCCCAGCTGAGAATACCTTACACATCCTCATCATGTCTGGTATGTTTTTCAAGCCACCAGTTGACTCAAACTGTGAATATTCATAGACCGTTTATGGCTCCTTTGCCCACTTTATTTGGGGTCAGTGGTCTTATCATGATAAATTTATGAAAGTTTTTTTTTTTCCTTTGCCATAGAGCATATGCACTCACAGGAGACAGACAGAGAGAGGAAAAGAGGGGGGGAATTATCTCCCATGCTGCAATCCCTTTTCCTCCATTCTCTTCTAAGGATTTTGAGCACACATGCATACACACCTGGCATGATTTTTTAAGCCACCAGGCCCAGGACTCAAGCCACAATCAGTCATGTGGGAGGCCAGTGCCTTAATCACTACACCATTTGCCAGCCCCTGGAAGTGTTTTTTGTTTTTTTTGTTTGTTTGTTTTTTGTTAGAGGAAGTTTTTTTCTATAGAGTACCTGCATTCACCAAAGAGACAGAGAGACAGAAAGTGAGAAATCACTCCCCCAAGGGGGATGGCCATGCCACAATCCCTTCTCCTCCATTCCATTCTCCTCTCTCTTTTTTTTTTTAAGAATTAATTAATTAATTAATTAATTTTTAAATTTGACCAAAGAACATAGAAATGGAGAGAAATAGAGAGAAATTGAGAAAGCAAGCCATCAAGTTGGGGACTTGACCCACAGTCAGCCTTATGAGTGTCCAGCACCTTAACCACCCTACCACCTGCTGGTCTCTCCTCCATTCTCCTCTTGAGATCTTGGGCACGATCACACATACACATGCACACACGTAAGTTTTAAGCCACTGGGTCCAGGACTTGAACCATGGTCGAGTACGTGGGAGTCCAGCAAGGTAACCATTATGCTATCTGCTGGTCTCTAGAAGTGTATTTTTAAAAAGTCAGTTTATAATATAGAAGTTAGGAGCCAGCAGGTGGCCTGGAGGTTAAGGTAGCTAGATGCCACATGGTTGACTGTGTAGTTTGAGTTCCCAACCAGGTGTGTGTGTGTACCTGCCCTGAATCCCAAGAGGAAAATATAAAAGGGACTACAGCATGGCCCTCCTCCCTGGGTGTTGCTTTCTCACTTTCCCTTTCCAATAACTGCATGCACCATGTAGCAAAATTAATAACAACAATATAAATGTTTATTTTTTCTAATGCTTCTTAACTGTACCTTTTCCCACTTAGTGGCTTGCTTAGAACAAGTGATGGCAGAGATACCATTCTTCTTTCCTTCTGCCACCACTGGAAATGAGGTGCTTGCTGTTTTCTACTGCCCAGGTTGCTACAGTGGAGCTCATCCTGCGTGGCCACCCTGGCCTAGTTCTTACCAATGTCTAGGAAGGCTGGGTCCTGGAAGAGGGATGTAGGTAGAGCACCAGACTCAACTCCTTGATCTTTAGCTCCCATTTTTGGGTGGTTTCTCCCACCACAGAGTTTCTTTTCTTTTCTCTCTCTCTCTCTCTTTTTAAATTTAACTTTATTTTATTTTATTTATTTATTTGTTTTAAGTTGACTAGAGGACAAGGTGAGAGAGAGAGAGGGAAAGTGAAAAAGGAAGCCACCAGGTCTGGGACTCAAACCACGGTCACCCATGTGGGAGTCCAGCACCCTTAACCACCACGCTGCCTACCAAACACAGAGTTTCAACCATTTGCCCCTGTCATTGTCCCTGAGCCTGTACACTTGGTTTTGGGACCAAAGATTTTCATAAGCAAATGCTCAGAGGATAGACACTCCGCTTTATCACATCCTGCTTCATTACCATCCATAGACACTCTAAAAGCCTCCAAGGGCTGGGCATTCTCCATAGTGACTACTTTAAAATCCTCGATGAAAATGGAATGCCAGGCCAGTGTGGTCTGTGGGGCTGGGGAATGGGAAACCTGCTGGGAGAGAGGAGACAGCCACTCTAGCCCATTCACGACCCCAGTTCCATTTCTGCTCTTTCCCACACTGGACCGTTGGAATGTGGCATTAGATGGAGGCCATTGTCTTTTAGTGCCCTGTACTGCCCACAGGGGCGAGTGGACAGGCCTTGATCCTACTGCACTGCAACTCAAGTTTGCCTGACTTCCTAGGGAACTCTTGCAGTCCACAAGGGTTAGTCTCTATCGCATGCCATCAGCATGGCAACACCCTTCCGGTGCACTCCTAGTTAAATAGGGTATCATGTATCAGCCTCGTCCCCAATCAACAGGTGCAGACTCTCTGGGGGAAAACACATTTTGTTTTCTGACAGCCAATAGACCACACACCAAAGACATGCAGCTTATTTCTACACTAGAATTATCCTGTGGAAATCTTAAAGAAAGCTGCGATTGCTTCTTAGACAGGTGTTTACCCAAATGGGTTTTGTTCAGTTTCTCATTCCATTCTGTCTGTAAAGATGGAAACGAAGAGGTCATAAAGCAACAGGGAGCATTTTGAAGGTAGAATGGTGACAATGGATGACAACGGCCTCTGTTCAACTCCAGTGCCTACCTATAATCTCTTTTTATTATTAAAGACTATGAACTGGAAAATGCTTGCTTAACAGTCTTCCTCTGATTATGTCAAAGGAAATAATGTGTCTTTGTTCCGAGGTTTCTTTGTGGAGCACTCCAAAATTCCCATCTCTTAACCTACTAAATCTTCCCTCAAATTTGCAAATTCCCCGAATCTTTAGGAGTGATCTTGATGATCACTCGCTGGTCAGGAGCAGTGTAAAAATGTTCGAGAACCAGCAGTTAGCGTAATGGCTATGTCGCTGGACTCCCACACAGTCGACCACAGTTCGCGTCCCGGCCCCGGTGGCTTAAAACTCACGCGGGGCGCGTGTGTGTGCGTGCCCAAGATCCCGAGAGGAGAATGGAGGAGAAGGGATTGCGGCGTGACCATCCCCCCTGGGGGGTGATTTCTCGCTTTCTGTCTCTATGTCTCTCTCTGTCTGTCTGGCGAGCGCATGTGCCCTATAGCGAAAAAAACCTCTCCCCCCCCAAAAAAAAAATGTTCTGGAGAATTTGACTCAATGGTCAATAAAGACTCTTCCAAATCTTTAGTCTGGTTTTAGAATCCCTAAGGAGACTGGGAACCTTTCTCAACATCTTTCATGTGCAAGGACTGTCTGCTTCATCCTGTTACAACACAGACACCCATTGTGCAGCTTCACGGTGAGATTCAATGTGTTTATTCTACCACGTGTGACCTACGTAGGCTCACCTTTACAGGTATGTTTGTGCTATGCTTCATATTCAAATGTGCAGTTCCAACAGTTTACTTTATTAGTTGTATTCTTTTTCTTCCTCGTATTCTTTGAAGCATCAAGTATGCTGTCAACTCCATGTGGGTGCTTTACAAACACTAATTGGTGCTGACCAGGATAATGATGTTGACAAATGGCTCTATGAATATGATGAGTCATTGGTTGGAGGTATAGCAGTTATGTAATGTTACTTCACCAAACAGGTAATGTCTCATACCTCAGACCCATACAGAACATTTTGTCTGCTTGGATGTAGTCAACTATTTCCAGTCTGAGCCAAAAGGCCTCTCTGAAGAACAAGAACCTTTGAAAAACAGTGACCTTGTAGGCAGCATCTTTCTGTAAGAGATACAACTGCTTCCTTTAGTTCGGGCTGATACCAAAACTGCTACCCAAACTCCCACACTAGTTGGCAATCAAATAAACAAAGAGATGAAGCAAGACAGCTGAATCAGATAAGAAGAGGAAGAAGTAGGGACCAGCAGATAGTGTAATGGTTACGTTGCTGGATTCTCACATAGTTCAAGTCCCAGACTCAGCAGCTTAAAACTCATGCTGGGTGGGACCAGCAGTTAGCATAATGGCTATGTTGCTGGACTCCCATACAGTCAACTGTGGTTCAAGACTCAGACCCAGTGGCTTAAACTCACACCAGGTGTGTGTGCGTGCATGCCCAAGATCCTGAGAGGAGACTGGAGGAGAAGGGATTGTGGTGTGGCCATCCCCCTGGGGGTGATTTCTCGCTTTCTATCTCTCTGTTTCTGTCTTTCTGGCAAGTGAATGTGCCCTATGCAGAAACATCTCAGAAAAAAAAAAACACAAACAACAAAAAAACAAAAACTCATTCTGGGTGCTTGTGCATGTGTGCCCAAGATCCCAAGAGGAGAATGGAAGAGAAGGGATTGTGGTGTGGCCATTTTCCCTAGGAGGATGATTTCTCACTTTCTATCTCTGTCTGTCTGGTGAGGTTACACACCCCATAACAAAAATCTCTCTAAAAAATAAAGATAATGAGAACAAACTATTGGGTCGTCGGAAAAGTCATGATGCATTTTTGCATAGCAAATAAAAAAAGAAAAACAGAAAATATGTTATGATCTTTCCGACAACCATGTACTTATAGTTTTAAGACTTAAATGGTATTCACACATTCTTGTGGAAAGTTGTAGACATTTTGAAATAAATTGGCTATGGAGTAGATAGATTTATAAGTAAGTTTTTGGCGTACCAAAACTTCAACTATTTTTGAATCTCAAAACGGCAGGGGTTTTTTTAGAGAGAGATTTTTGCTATACAGCACATGCACTTGCCAGAGAAACACAGGGTTAGAAAGTGAGAAATCACCCCCAGGGAGGGTTAGCCATGCCGCCATCCCTTCTCCTCCATTCTCCTCTTGGGACTTTGGGCACACATGCACGTGCGCCCAGTGTGTTTCAAGCCACTGGATCTGGAACTTGAGCCATATTTAGCCATGTGGGTGTTTAGCTCCTTAGTCATTATGCCACCTGCTGGCCCCAAATACAATTTTACATGGCTTAGCCGTATAAAGGATTTAGGAATTATTTCATTATGAATGTGTATATTTAAATATAGTTATCTGTTCATGTAAAGATAAACAAATTCCTAATACTTGCTTCCTGACAAATTCATGTTTGCTCTTATCTGATCTTCCATTTTAGGTACAGGAGGGAAAAGTACTTCACATGTTTTCTAAACATTAAAAGAAACAAATACAAATTGAAAATAAGAATATTGGAGTTTTTTGTTTTGTTTTACAGAAACCAGACTCGGTACTTAAATCAGTATTGCCTTGAGAAATTAGTTAATTGTTTTATATGTTTGTGATTTGGTGGCAGGTCTAACCTGCAGGCAGGTGATGTTCAGACTGCACAATTGTGAATACTTGTTAAAATGTGAGTTCTGGGGCCAGCAGGTGGTGTGGTGGTTGGAGTGCTGGACTCCCATGTGGCAGACCCAGAAGCTTGAAACTTACACTGGGCACATGTGCATGAGTACCCAAAATCCCCAGAGGAGAATGGAGGAGAAGGGATTGCAGTGTGACCATTCCCCTTGAGGGTTGATTTCTCACTTTCCCTCTCTCTGTCTTTCTCTGGCAAGCACGTTTGCCCTATGGGAAAAACATTTAAAAAAGGAAAACAAATTGTGAGTTCTGAGCCAGTTGGTGTTGTGGAGGTTAAAGCAACTGGATCCCACAGGGTCAACTACATAGTTCCAGTCTCAGTCCTGGTGACTTGAAAAACATGCCAGGCATGTGTGTGTGCATGCCCCAAATCCTGACAGGAGGGAAAAATGGAGGAGAAGTGATTGTGGCGTGACCTTGCAACATGGGGCGAGGATTCTTCACTTTCCTCCTCTTTCTCTGTCTTCAGCAAGTGTGGCAAAATTAAAAAAAAAAAAAAAGTGAGTTCATCTAGATCAGGTATGTACTCTCCAGTTATCAAAGTCCTTATCTCTCTGTACAGATTTTTTTCAGCATTTATTTCCCGTTTTCTGCAGGGCCCTCCAACTTCAACTTCAACTTTCTTTTTTTTCCCCCCCTATTTGCTATAGGGAACATGCATTTGCCAGAGAACAACAGAGAGAAAAAGTGAGAACTCACTCTACCAGGAGTTTGGTCATGTCTCCACCCATTCTCCATTCTCTTCTTGAGATTTTGGGCATGCATGCACACATGCCTTGTGTATTTTTCTAGCTTCCAAGTCGAGGACTTGAACTGTGCACACAGTCGTGTGGGCTCCAGCTGCCTTAACATGCCCGCCACTGGCTGGCCTGCTATTTTTCTTTTTCTTTTTCTTTTTTTTTTTTTTGGCTAGAGAATGTGTGAGTTTGCCAGAGAAAGAGAAGAGAGAAAGCACCCCCACCACACCCACAATGTGGCATAGTTATGCTACAATCCCTTCTTAATTTCTCCACCATATCGGGATTTGGGGCATGCATGCACATGCACTCAGTGTGTTTCTCAAGCCGCAGGATCTGGGTCTTGAATCACATCATCTGCCCTTTGGGATCTGGCTGCCTTAACTACTGGGCCTCAGAGTCAGCCCTTTGATTTCAATACTCAACCTTTCCTATAGACAATCTTTACTGTTTCATTGCTTCTTCTGCAATGTGATGAAACCTTCTGAGTCAAAGAATTAGGGGAAGTCAGGATCACTCCATAGATTCCTCATTATGTCCTCATCTTATTTTCAGAGTATGAGCAAAAGGGAACAAATCCTAGGAGAAGGTGTTTAGCTTCTCTCAAATTCAAAAGATGCAAATTAAAGTAAACTATCTTTTTGGGACCAGCAATTGGTGTAATGGCTATGTTGCTGGATTCCTATGTTTGAGCCCTGGACCTGGTGGCTTAAACTCATGCTGGGCACATGTGCGTGTGTGCCCAAGATCCCGAGAAGAGAATGGAGGAGAAGGGATTGCAGCGTGGCCATCCCCCTGGGGGATGATTTCTCGCATTCTCTCTCTCTCTCTTTCGGGCGAGCGCATGTGCCCTATAGCAAAAATCTCTCCAAAAATAATAAAAATAAAGTAAAATGTCTTTTTATTTTTACTTTTTGCACAAATAAAATATTTGATAATATTTAGGATTATTGAGATATAAAGAATTAGCTCCTCTCATTTGCTGGTAAATCAATGGAATTTTTTTTGACCAGGAAGCTGGTCATGTTTTAATTTAGGAAAATGTAGCTACAGTATGTTTCAGAGAGCCCACTTCCAGACTACAGATATAGTCATAAGTATGGAGACTACATAATTCACACGTTCAAAGATTTGTTTTTTCTCTTTTCTTTTTTTTTTTTTTGGAGAGGTTTTTGCTATAGGGCACGAGCGAGCGCTCGCCAGACAGACAGAGAGAGACAGAGAGACAGAAAGTGAGAAATCACCCCCCAGGGAGGATGGTCACACCGCAATCCATTCTCCTCCATTCTCCTCTCGGGACCTTGGGCATGCATACACACACGCCCAGCGTGAGTTTTAAGCCACCGGGTCCGGGACATGAATCTCAGTCGACTGCGCGGGAATCCAGCGACATAGCCATTACGCTAACTGCTGGTTCCCCAAAGATTTTTTTCATAGTACAATATTTATTAAAAAGAACACTAAAAATAATCTTTCTTTGCTTTTTTTTTTTTTTGAGAGGTTTTTGCTATAGGGTTTGTGCACTCGCCAGAAAGACAGAGAGAGACAGAGAGACAGAAAGCGAGAAATCACCCCCTAGGGGGAATGGCCACATTGCAATCCCTTCTCCTCCATTCTCCTCTCGGGATCCTGGGCACGCACGCACACATGCCTAGCATGAGTTTAAGCCGCCAGATCTGGGACTCAAAGCGCGGTCTACTACAGGGGAGTCCAGTGACATACCCATTACTCCCAACTGCTGGTCCCCAAAAGTACCTCTAAAATTCCTTGGTAAGTAATACACAATACAGAATATATGGACTGTGACATCAAAAACCGAATGTGGGGGAACCAGCGACATAGCTATTACGCTAACTGCTGGTTCCCCCCTTAGAGGTTTTTGCCATAGGGCATGTGCTCTTGCTGGGGGCATATGCTCTTGCTGGGCGCATGGCCATACTGCAATCCCTTCCTCTCCATTCTCCTTCAAGGATATTAGGCATGCATGCACATGGGTCTGGCATGATTTTGATGTCACTGGATCCAGGATTCGAACAGCAGTCAGCCATGTGGGAGTCCAGTGTTGTAACCACTATGCCATCTGCTGGTCTGAAGTACAGAGCTTTTGTATGCAATCAAAGTTGTCAGCATAAGAGAGACAAGTGTAGCTATAAGATGCTTTAATAAGTCTCATAGTAACCACAAAGCAAAAAGCCATACAAAATACACAGAAGATAAAGGCATCAAAGCACATTGATACAGCAGGAAAGACAGCAAGAGAGGAAGAAAGGATTTACTAAACAACAAGAAAACAATGAACAAAATGGCAACCACAAATTCTTTAAACACAAATGCACTAATTTTTCTAGTCAACAAAGTGGCTAAATAGATTAAGAAAAACCACGCAAGACTCAGTAACATGCTGCCTAAAAGAAACTCACTTCACTTTTAAGGACATTTGTAAACTAGAAGTGAAGGGATAGAAAAAGAAAGTCCATGTTAATGGAAACCAAGAGCAGGGGTACCTATAGTTATAACAAACAAAATAGGCTCTAAGTCAAAAACTCTAACAAGAGAAAAAAGGTCATTAATGATAATTCATCAAAAGACTATAACAATTGAACTTATATATGCATGTAACATTTGATACACCTAAATATAGAGAGCAAATATGAAAAGATCTGAAGGGAGAAATAGATGGAAACACAGTAACAGAAGGGAATTCAACACTCCACTTTCAACAGTGGATAAATCATCCAGACAAAAAAATCAACAAGGAAACACTGAACTTGAATTACACTTTTGACTGAAAAGACTTGCCAGACATAGCAGGCATTCCATCCAACTGCAGCAAAAGAAACATTCTCCTCAAGCACACATACATTCTCAAGGGTAGGTCATATATTGGGCCACAAAAGAAATCTTAGCAAATTTGAAAAGATTAAAATCATAACTACTTTCTTTTCTGACCTCAAACATATAAAACTAGAAATCAATAACGAGAGGAAAACTGAGAAATTCACAAATATGTGGAGAATAAACAAAACACTTTTAAACAACTAGTGAATCAAAGAAGAAATCAAAAGGGAAAATAAAAAATATCTTCAGACAGACAAACAAACAAACAAAAAATAGAAACACAGGCTACCAAAATTCACAGCATGCAGTAAAAGCAGTTTGCAGTTTGAAGGGACGTTTAATAGTGATAGCAGGGGTGATAAACACCTACATTAAAAAAGAAAAAGTTTTTATTTTTTAGAGTTTTTTTTCCTATAAGGAGTGTGCGCTCACCAGAAAGAAAGAGAGAGACAGAAAGTGAGAAATCACCCCCTCCCCCCCCGGGGAATGGCCACGCCACAATCCCTTCTCCTCCATTCTCCTCTCGGGATCTTGGGTATGATCGCACATGCACCCAATGTGAGTTTAAGCGACCAGGTCCGGGATTTGAACCATGGTGCATGGTGGACTACATGAGATTCCAGTGATATAGCCATACGCTAACTGCTGGTCCCAAAAAAGAAAAAGATTTTAAATAACAACCTAATACACCTCAAGGAACTATAAAAAAGGAACAAACTAAACTCAAAGTTAGTAGAACAAAGACCAGAGCAGAAATAAAACAGTGATGAGAAAAATAATAGAAAAGATCGAGGAAACGAAGTTAGTTTTTCTAAAGGATAAACAAAATTGATAAGCTTTTAGCTGGATGAGAAAAAAGAAAGAAAACTAAAATGAATAAGCTCAGATGTGAAAGAGGAGCAGTTAACAACTGATGTCACAGAAATACAAAGGATCACAAAGAGAACTAGGAATAATTATATGCCAATTAATTTGATAATATAGAAGAAATTAATACATTCCTAGAAACATAAAATCTACCGCAACTGAGTTGTGAAAAAATAAAAATTCAGACTACTGAACTATTTTTTTTTTAGAGGTTTTTTTTTTTTTGGGCATATGCGCTTGCCAGACAGACGGAGAGAGACAGAGAGACAGAATGTGAGAGATCACCCCCCAGGGGAGATTGCCAACACTCCAGGGGAGATTGCCACGCCGCAGTCCCTTCTCCTCCATTCTCCTCTTGGGATCTTGGGCACGCATGCACATGCGCCTGGCATGAGTTTTAAGCCACCGGGTCCGGTACGCGAACTGTGGTCGACTACATGGGAGTCCAGCGACATAGCCATTACGCTAACTGCTGGTCCCCAGACTACTAAACTTTAAGGAGAGAAAATCAAAGAAAACATCAGTCATCAAGGAAAAGCCTGGGACTTGATGCCTTCACTGGCAAATTATACCAAACTTTAAAAAAGCAAATACCCAGAAATTAACTCAATTGACGTTTTTCTTTATTATTTATTTATTTATTTATTTATTTATTTATTATTATTAATTTGATCAGAGAGAGAGAGAGAAAGAGGAGGAAAGGCACAGATAGAGAGAGGTAAAGTGAAGCTGCCAGGTCCAGGACTCAAACCGTGGTCGGCCATGTGGGAGTCTAGCACCCCAAACACCATGCAACTTGGTGGCCCCCATCCCCATCTACTTTTTTTTTTTTTTTTTGAGAGGTTTTTGCTATTGGGCACGTGCGCTCACCAGAAAGACAGAGAGAGACAGAGAGACAGAAAGCAAGAAATCACCCCCCAGGGGGGATGGCCATGCCGCAATCCCTTCTCCTCTATTCTCCTCTCAGGATCTTGGGCATGCATGCACATGTGCCTGGCGTGAGTTTTAAGCCACCAGGTCCAGGACATGAACCGCAGTCCACTACATGGGAGTCCAGTGACACAGCCATTACGTCAACTGCTGGTCCACCCCATAGACTTTTGACAAAGGTGCCAAGAACTCACAATGGGAAAAAGAGAGTCCTCAATAAATGATGTTGGGATAACTAAATATACACATGTAGAAGAATGAAACTAGATGCTTGTCTCTCTCAAAATATAAAAATATATTTATTATGTAGATTTAATATGTATTATATACATTATATGGCTATATAATATATATTTCTATATTTAAAATAAATACAAATCAGCTCAAAATGGATTAAAGATTTTAATATAAGAACTGAAACAGTTAATCTACTAAAACAAAATATGAGAGAAAAGCCCCACGGCATTGGTCTGAGGAACGATTTTTTGGGATATGCCTCTAAAAGCACAGGCATGGCATCAAGCTACAGTTTCTGAACAGCAATGGAAAAAAGTAACAAAGCAAAGCGACAACCCACAGAAAAGGAGAAATACTGTCAAATCATACATCTTACAAAGGATTAATATCCAAAAATATATAAGGAACTCTATCATTGTAGCAAGATTAAAAAAATAAATAAACACAGTTAAAAAATAGGCAAAGGACCTGAAAAGACACATCTCAAAAGAAAACAAATGACCAAAAGCTGTACTTAAAAATGTTTTGTGGTATCAGTAGGTGGTGTGGTGGTTAAGATGTTGGACTCCTGAACCAGCAGTTAGCGTAATGGCTATGTCGTTGGACTCCCATGTAGTTGACCACAGTTCGTGTCCTGGACCCGGTGGCTTAAACTCACGCTGGGCACATGTGCGTGCGTGCCCAAGATCCCGAGACGAGAATGAAGGAGAAGGGATTGTGGTGTGGCCATCCCCCCCGGGGGGGTGATTTCTCGCTTTCTATCTCTCTGTCTCTCTCTGTCTGTCTGGTGAGCGCATGCGCCCTATAGCGAAAACCTCTCCAAAAAAAAAAAAAAAGATGCTGGACTCCCACATGACTGACTACAGTTTGAGCCCCAGGCCTGGTGGCTTCCTTTCTCACTTTTTCTCTCTCTACCTCTGTCTCTCTCTGAAGCACATGTGCCCTATTGAAAATTTAAATAGCGATAATAATATTAAGTAAACAATTCCTTTAAAAAATGTTTTGTATCACTAATATTTAGGAAAATACAAATTAAAACCAGAATAAGATGTCACCTCATACCTACTAGATTGGTTTTACCTGAAAATGAGAGATAACAAGTATTGGCAAGAATGCAGAGAAAAGGAACTCTTATGTGCTGTTGATGAGAAAATAAATGTGGGAACCAGCAGTTAGCGTTATGGTTATGTCGCTGGATTCCCATGTAGTCGACCGTGGTTTGCGTCCTGGACCCGGTGGCTTAGAACTCACGCCGGGTGCGTGTGCGTGCCCAAGATCCCGAGAGGAGAATGGAGGAGAAAGGATTGCGGCGTGACCATCCCCCCTGGGGGGTGATTTCTCGCTTTCTGTTTCTATGTGTCTGTGAAGCCCAGGCTCCCTATAGCGACAACTTCTCAAAAAAAAAAAAAAGTAAAAAAAAAAAGAAAAAGAAAATAAATGTATTCAGCTATTATGAAATATGGCATGAAGATTCCTCAAAAAATGAAAATAGCAGCTGACATATGGTCCCTTAATTCTTCTCATGTGTGAACTGAAATCAGTCTGTCAGTCCATCAGACATCCACATTCCCATATTCACTGCAGCATTAAATATAGCAGCCAAGATAAGGAATCAATCTAAATGTCCATTAGCAGATGAATGAATACAGAAAATGTAATATATATATCCCACAATGGAATTGTATTCAACCTTATGAAGGAGAAAAGACTATCATTTACAACAACATGGATGAATCTGGATAATATTGTGATTTTTTTTTTAAATTTAGCTTTATTTATTTAATTAATTAATTTATTTGACCAGAGAAAGAGAGAGACAGAAAGTGCGATAGCAAGCTGCCAGGTCTGGGACTTGAACCAGGGTCAGCTATATGGGAGTCCAGCACCCTTAACCACCATGCCACCTACTGGCCCCAAATCTGGATAACATTATGTCATGTGAAACAAAACTAGGTACAGAAAACTGCCTTATCTTACTTATATGAGAATGTAAAGAAATTGAACTCACAGAAGTGAAGAATACAATGGTATTACCAGAGGCTGGGAGTTGGGGTAGGAACGGGGAGTTACTGCTCAAAGGGTGCCAAGTTTCATG
>NW_006206460.1:82617-83937 GCF_000334495.1 Tupaia belangeri chinensis | reverse complement strand
TCCATTCTCCTCTTGGGATCTTGGGCACGCACGCACACGCACCTGGCGTGAGTTTTAAGCCACCGGGTCTGGGACGCGAACCGTGGTCAACTACATGGGAGTCCAGCAACATAGCCATTACACTAACTGCTGGTTCCCAATAAAGGTAACTTTGAAAGGGCACTGAGGCCCAGCCACTACTTGGTGGGAGCTGGATCCCCATGGCTGACTGCGTGATTCAGTCCTAGATTCAGACTCCTGAAAAACACACCAGGCATATGTGCAAGTGCACCCCCCTCCCCCCAATAAACAAAAGAAGAAAAAGAACAAAAAATAAAAAGCATTGAATAAGAAATCAGTGTCCAGGGGCCAGCAGGTGGCATTGTGGTTAAGGTAATGGCTGGACTCCCACGTGGCTGACTGCAGTTTGAGTCCCGGACCTGGAGGCTTGAAACTCAGTCTGGGCATATGTGCACGTATGTCCAAAAACCAGAGAGGAAAATGGAGAAGAAGGGATTGTGGTATGGCCCTCCCGTCTGTGTCGGGTGACTCTCATGTTCTGTCTCTGTAGTAAGTGCATGCGTCCTATAGCAAAAAGATATATATATATAAAAGAAAAAAACAAAGAAATCAGTGTCCAATGGTAATAATTTTCTGAACTGTAGTTTTCTTATCTGTAAAAACAAAACACAAAAATGATGTATACCCTAAATACATAAAATTTGCATTGGTCAATCATACCTTAATAATGCTGGGGGAAAAATAACTACATATGCATACTCTGATATAAAGCTGTAAAGATGTAAGTGTATTCATGAAGTCTAATACAGTGGTTTTCTTTCTTTTTTTGGTACAGAGATTTCTGCTATAGGGTGTGTGCGCTCACCAGAGAGACAGAGAGAAACACAAAGACAGAAAGCAAGAAACCATCCCCCAGAGGGGATGGCTGTGTCGCAATCCCTTTCCCTCCCTTCTCCTCTCAGGATTGTGGGCACACACACGTGCCCAGTGTGAGTTTTAAGCCACCGAGTCCAGGACTCCAACCACGGTCGGCTAGGTGGAAGTCCAGCTCCGTAACCATTACACCATCTGCTGATCCTGACAGTGGTTTTCGGTGAGGGAGATTTTGGCCCTTTTCTTCTAGGAATATTTGGCAATATCAGTAAATGCTTTTGCTTTTCATGATTAGGGTGAGGGGTGTTGCTGGTATCCAGTAGGTGAAGGCCAAAGAAACTGTTAAATGCCCCACAGCAAAGGATTAACTGGTCCCCAGATGAAGCACAGCATTGAGATTGAGAAGCCCTAGTTTTTTTTTTTTTTTTTTTTTTTATTTTTTTTTTT
>NW_006206460.1:81387-81859 GCF_000334495.1 Tupaia belangeri chinensis | reverse complement strand
CTTTCTTTTTGAGAGGTTTTTGCTATAGGGCCCATGTGCTCACCAGAAAGACAGAGAGAGAGAGACAGACAGAAAGTAACAAATCACCCCCTAGGGGGGATAGCCACACCAAAGTCCCTTCTCCTCCATTCTCCTCTTGGGATCTTGAGTACACATGCACACATACCCTGTGTGAGTTTAAGCCACCGGGTCTGGGACACGAACCGCGGTCTACTACGTGGGAGTCCAGCGACATAACCATTACGCTAACTGCTGGTTCTCCCGAGAAGCCCTAGTACTTAAGAATATGTAGCAAACTATTAGCAATTATAACATTGACGGGGGCGATTAGGCAGGCTGTATAAGGGATATTTTTAAATGTTACTTACTATTTTCCTGTATTTAAACAAATTTATTTTTGTTGTTTTCATTTGCTATAGGGCACGTGTGCTTGCCAGAGAGAGAAAGAGAGAGAAAGCTAGAGAAGGGAAAG
>NW_006206460.1:75431-81342 GCF_000334495.1 Tupaia belangeri chinensis | reverse complement strand
GGAAAGAGGGAAATCACTCCCAGGGAGATTATCACACCATAGTCCTTTCTCCTCCATTCTGCTCTTGGGATTTTGGGCCTGCACGTACATGTACCAGGTGTGTTTTTCAAGTAACGAGCATTTTTTTATGAGAGAGAGATTTTTCCTATAGGGCGCATTGTGCACTTGCCAGAGAGAAAGTAAGAAACCACCCCACGAGAGAAAGTAGGAAACCACCCCCTCCCCCAAGAGAAATGGCCATGCCACAATCTTTTCTCCTCCATTCTCCTCATGGAATTTTGGGCACACACGTACATGCACCCAGCGTGAGTTTCAAGCCTCTGAGTCTGGGACTTAAACCATGGTCAGCCATGTGAGAGTCCAGCGATGCAACCATTATGCTATCTGCTATCTGCTGGTTCCAGCAAGTTTGTTTGTTTTTGTTTTTATCATTTTAATTTTTTTCAATAGGTAATTAAATTCCTGATTCAATGCTCCCCAAAATAAAAAACAAAAAGTTGTTAAAGATCAGGTCTTCTCTCTATTCCCATTCAAAGCAGTTTCTTTACTTATCCTTCCAGAATACATGTATATCTACAGAAACAAAAAACATACTTTATTTTCCTTTCCTTTGTCACCGTAAGTCAGCATATTACATCGGAACATTTCTCCTTTCCACCCAAGAATATGCCTTGTACTTTTGTGTTGTTTGTCAAAACATTTTCCAACGGTATGTATTCCTTTGAAATTAAAATAAATAAGAAATATTTGGGGCCCATTCCATAGCATAGGGGTTAAGAGAGCTGTACTCCACATGGCCAATTGTGGTTTGAATCCTGGCCCCAGCAGGTTGAAACATATGCTGGGCCCCTATGTGCCTGTGCCCCAAATCCTGAGAGGATGGAGAAATGGTAGAGAAAGGATTGCAGCATGCCCATGCTACATTACGGGGTGCTTTCCCCTCCCTCTCTCTTTCTGTTTCTCTGTTTCTCTTTGGTGAGCACACGCATGTGCTCTTTGGCAGTTAAAAAAGGAAGAGATATGGGGTCTTGTCTGGAAGGGAGTTGCAACTGCAGGGAGGGGTTACCCATTTTCATTCACAAATATACCAGGCTACTTCCAGCAGTAGGGAAGCTAGTTTAATTTCAAAATCAAGACAAAAGTAGCTATTTCAGGCAAAGAATTATATGCCAGTAGATATAATGAATTTGTCCTCTGCATACTGGTTTTGCTCTGTTTAGAAGGGCAATCCCACCTATTTAAACCTTGGTGCATTCTTCCTTTCCAGGAAAGCCTGTGTAAAGCACTCCAGTGGTATCAGTTCACATCTGCTTAAAAGCAAGACACCAAACCTAAAGAGTACACACCGGGGAATTGAGGGCAGCCTCTGGCCAGCAGCCAATAACACTGAAGCCCTTGGCTCCTCAGCGCTGTGAAGATAAAATCCTGCCAACAACCTTGTGAACCTGACTGCAGATTCTTTCCTTATCCAAACGTCCCGAGGCCCCCACCTCTCAGACACAGGGGCCCTGAGCAGTAGACCAGTAGACCTGCTGAGCTGGGCCTGGACTCCTGACCCATCAAAACTGTGAGATGAGTAATATGTGTTGTTTCGAGCCGCTAAGTTTGCCATTATTTTTATGTAGCAATAGATAACCATCACGGTTGTGAAATCTCACAACCTGTCACTATGACTCAGAGTCCTGCAAATCACTGAATCGTCCTTGTCATGGGGTGAGGGGGGAGGGGGCAGGATAGCCCAATGTCATTATGCTGACCAATCCCACAATTTTTAGATGAAAGAAGCCATAACAAAACAATCCAATCCTCTCCACGATAAGCCGAGGCATTGACAATGTAAATATTTATGTGACTGATGAATGTGTTTTTTCACTCTAAACTGTTCCTTTCTTTTTAAAATTTTCCGGAGTGTATATGCCCCTGGGAGAGAGACAAGGAAAGAGAGAAAGCATCCCCCTCCCCCAAGGAGGCAGAGTCATGCCACAATCCCTTCTACATTTCTCCATCCTGTTGGGATTTGGGGCTTGCCTGGTGTGCTTTTCAAGCTGCCAGGGCTGGGATTTGAACTGCACAGTTGGCCATGTGGGATATAGCTACCTTAACCACTACACCGTGGGGAGGCCTTCTAAAATGCTTTTAAGATCTGGACTATACTCATTCTCTTGGACTGTCACATAGAGCCTAGGCTTTTCTGGTTTCTAAAAGCTTCCTGGGAGAAATGTACTATGGGGTAGGAGTTGTCCAAAATTCCAAGAGAATGGAGGAGAAGAGATGGTGACTTGGCCATCCCCCTTGGAGAGGGTGATTTCTTGCTTTCTGTCTCTCTGGCAAGCGCATGACATGCTCTATAGAAACAATCTCTGTCAAGAAAAAAAAAAAAGCTTGTTACTTGAAAAACACACCAGGTACATGTGTGTACATGTCTTTGCTGAGAATCAGCTTTCTGAGAACGGAATACTTTGAAAGCATTTTGAGGTGTACCATGTGAGTCGCTGGCAGAAGTACTTAGGCCTGAGGTGTCACAGTTTCAGGAAGGGTATCATCATTGGGATCATCAGATAAAGAGTGCTTTTAAAAGCCAATGCCCTCACAGTAGGCAGAGGGAATTCCCACATAGCTGCATACTCAGTGAAGTGTACTTTGGAACTAATCTACTCTCTTGTATTATTATAGGCCAGAATCTTGCTTCTGGCTTCTTTAAGCAGATCATTATCCTGATTAAGTAGTACTAATAAAATAGATAATATGGATCATTATTACTTTTTTTTTTTTTGAGAGGTTTTTGCTATAGGGCGTGTGTGCTCGCCAGAAAGACAGAGAGAGACAGAAAGTGAGAAATCAACCCCCCCCCCCAGGGTAGTGGGAAGGGGAGATGGCCATACCACAATCCCTTCTCCTCCATTCTCCTCTGGGGAGTTTGGACTCCACACACACAGGTGCTCGGTGTTAGTTTAAGCTGCTGGGTCTGGAGCTTGAACCGCGGTCGACTACATGGGAGTCCAGAAACATAACCCTTATACCATCTGCTGGCCCCAGATTATTATTATTTTTGGTCACTTCCTCTCTGTCCACATCATGTTAAATGACTGACAAAGATTACCCAAAAAAATATCTATTAAAAAGATGGATTATGGGGGGACCAGCAGACTGCGTAATGTTTATGTTGCTGGACTCCCACAGAGTTGACCACAGTTCGAGTCCCAAACCCAGTGACCTGTGAAATGGTAAATAAATCTAAAAGAGTTTTAAATCTTAAAGGAACTGAAAGCATGGCAGATACTTACAGAATGTCCATTGCTCCGTTATTCACAATAGCTAAGAAGTGGGGACAACCCATGTGTCTGTCAGTGGATGAACAAATAAATAAAATATACTAGGTGGGCAAAAGTGGAATATTTTTTAGGGCTGAAATAAATGAAGTCTTGAAACATGCAGCAGCGTAGATGAATCTGTAAACGTTGTTAAGCTTTGTGGGGACTAGCAGTTGGCCTAATGGCTATGTCGCTGGATTCCTATGTAGTCAACCGCAGTTCGAGTCTCAAACCCAGTGGCTTAAAGTCATGCTGGGCGCATGTGTGCATGTGTCCTAAGATCCTGAGAGGAGAATAGAGGAGAAGGGATTATGGCATAGCCAACCCCCCTCCCGGGGGGGGTGTGATTTCTCATTTTCTGTCTCTGTCTTTCTCTGTCTTTCTGGTGAGTGTATGTGCCCTATAACAAAAACAAAACAACAAACTCCCGAGAAAAGAAAACAAAAATTAAGCTTTGTGAAATAAGCCAGACACAAAGGTCATGTTTTGTATGATTCACTAATATTAAATATATACAATAAGCAAATTCATAGAAATGTAAAGTAGAAGAGAAGTTACCAGAGGCTGGGGAAAGAATGGGGAATTATTTCTTAATAGGTGTTCAGGGTTATGAAAAATTTTGGAACTAGACAGTGGTGAGGATTGTACCGTGTGGTGAACGTAGTTAATGTCACGGACTCACGAGAAAGGAAGTAAGATTGGTAAGGCGTTTGAAATTAATTAGGCCTGGTGAGCTATGTGGGCTTGGACTACTTGCCACACTTACTATGATTTTATTACTTTCAGGGACATTAGAAGGAGCTCTCATGGCTGGCTGAAGCTTCTTGGCCTACACTAATTTACATAGTCTGAACGGTGGTACGAAAGTGTGTAGTCATAGAAACCTCACTAGATTTTTGCTCAAAGAAACACTAACTGACAGAAGTCCCTGAGGAGAGAATAAAGACTATTTAAGAAAGAGGAGGTTTGGGGCCAGCCAGAGAGGTTAAGGTGCTGGAGGCCACATGGCTGACTGCGTCAAGTCCTGGGCCAGCGGCTTGGAAATCACGCTGGGCATGTGTGCATGCGTGCCCCAGATTCAGACAGGAGAACAGAGGAGAGGGGATCGCGGTGTGGTCATCTCCCTCCACCCCCGCCAGGGTGTGAATGTGATTTCTTTTCTTTCTTTTTTTTTTTTTTTTGGAGAAATTTTTGCTATTGGATGAGTGTACTTTCCAGAAAAAGAGAGACACAGAGACACAGAAAGCGTGAAATCAACCTTCTGGGGGGATGGCCATACGCAATCCCTTCTCCTCCATTCTCTTCTCAGGATTTTGGGCACGCACGCACACATGCCCAGCGTGAGTTTAAGCCACTGAATCTGAACTGTGGTCAACTACATGGGAGTCCAGCGACATAGCCATTAGGCCAACTACTGGTTCCGGTCTTGTGCTTTTCTTTTCCTTTCCTTTCCTTTTTGTCTCTTTCCTTTCCTTCTTTCCTTTTTAAATTTTTTTCTCTTCTTTTTTATTTGCCAAAGGGCATGTGCACTCACCAGACAGAGAGGGAGAAATCTCCCCCGGACAAGGGGTGTGGTCACACCACAATCCCTTCTTCTCCATCTCACCCTCCTCTCAGGATCTTCGTTTCCCCCCCACTTCTTTCTCTCTCATACACACACACACACACACACACACACACACACATACACACACAACATGTGTCTCAAGTCCCCAGATCTGGAGCTTGAACCATGAATTGGCCATGTGGGATCTGGCTGCCTTAAACACCAGATTGCAGTCAGCACTCATGGACACTTTCTGACAAAGAACTCGCTAGCCTACCTCCTTTGCTGTAGTAGTAGCTATGTGACTAAGGTGTATGATATGTGAAACATAAAAAAGTTACTCAGAAACATGCTGTTCTTGTGAAGCAGTGTTGTGAATTCTTAGGAGAAAGCAAAGTTCTGTCGCGCTCCTTTCCAATTTTCCCTGTAAAAGAAAACTCAAAGCTCTGCCCTTTCAGAGCATTGTAATCTGCTGAAAGGCTTTGATTCTCAGTGGCCCCTCCTCATGCTTTAGCGTGAATAAAATTTGCTTACTTGACAAGCTGGGGTCAGACTACTTTATTACAGTTGGACAATTAGACATTTCAATAGAGTTACAACGCTTGAGCCAGCCCTGTAGCTGGTAGTTAAGGAAGCTGGATCACACATGACCCACCACAGTTCAAATCCCAGCTCTGGCAGTTAGAGACACATGCTAGGCTTCTGTGCGGGTGTTCCTCAAATCCCCTTCATCCCCAGGATAAAGGATGGGGCATGACCACGCCCCACTGAGGGGTTCATTTTCCTTCTGTGTCTCTGGTAAGCACATGCCTTCTGGTAATTAAAATAGTTACAATGGCATTTTTTTGTTATATATATTTTATCATAGTTTAAAACAAAAGATAAATACAAAATAGTATAGAGCCAAGTTCTCAACTATGCACAGCAAGGAGACCTCACCTTGAAAGGCTGTGTGCTCTCAGGTACTGTTGTTGGAAGAGGGGAACTGGTAAAATCCTTTCCATAGAGAAAAAGTAAGGCCAGGAGCAGTGGTTTCCCGAGGCTGGGGCGAGTG
>NW_006206460.1:60528-75418 GCF_000334495.1 Tupaia belangeri chinensis | reverse complement strand
GAGGCTGGGGCGAGTGTAGGGAAGAAGAGATAGGGTGAGGTTAGTCAAAGGGTATAATGTACAGTTAGAAGGACTAAGTTCTTGTGTTCTATTACACTGTAGGGTAACTACGGTTAACAATAATACCATATATATTTCTTGTTTTTTTTAACTGCCAGAAGATAGGTGCTCTGGCCAGAGACGCACAGAGACAGAGCAAGAGAGGGAAGGATAAAGCATCCCCCAATGGGGTGCCATCATGCTGCAATCTCTTTTCCTCCATTTCTTCATCCTGTGGTGATTTACACACCCACATGCATGTACCTGCTGTGTTTCCAAAGCTCAGGGTTGGGAGTCAAACTGCCATTGGCCAGGTGGGATCCAGCTCCCTTAACCGCTAGGCTACTCAGCTGGCCCTCATTGTATATTTCTTTCTTTAAAAAGTTATTTTATTATTGTATATTTCAAAATAGCTAGAATAAAGGATTTTTTTAATTTTAAAAAATTATTTACTTAATTTTATTTATTTGGTTTTTTTTTTTTTTTTAGTTTGACCAGAGAGATAGAAAGAGAGACAGAAAAAGTGAAAAAGTAAGCTACCAGGTCTAGGATGTGAACCAGTCAGCGATTAAGGTGTTGGGAATCCAGCACCTTAATCACCACACCACCTGCTAATTCCTAGAAGAAAGGATTTTGCATGTTCTCACTATAAAGAAAGAATAAACATTTAAGATTATAGATACACTAGTTAACCTGATTCGATCATTGTACAATTACATGTACTGAAACATCATGTTGTAATCCATCAATATGTACAATTATTATAGGTAAAGCAAAAAAAAAAAAAAAAAGCAAAAACAAAAACAAAACAAAAAAACACTCATTGCCTGGGTTTTTCTCTCCTCCAGATAGGAGGAGGAAGGGCCCAAATGTTCCCAAAACCTTCCAACAATTTCAAACATTTCGAGTGGGCCCAAAGTGTTAAAAGATTGTGGTAGTCTCTTCTACAAAAAAAATTAAAATCAGGTTCTAAGGCTGGAGCAAAGCTTTGCATAAACCAGAAAAAAAGAAAACTAAAGGAAAGGAAGGAAAAGAAAAATCCATTTCAGATGCATCCCTCCATTAGTCCGGGCATTTCTTGGCAGTCATAATGTTAACCATATAAATGATGAATTTTCTATTGGGGATTTAAGTAAACCTGCAAATGAAGGAAGATATCTTAAAAACTTAAAATGAAAAGGAATTTTTTAAAAATTTGTTTTATGACGATTGCATCTGAATAAATGATAAAAAGCCAATACAAAATATTTTATTTTATTTTTTAAAGAATTTTTTTTATTTAGCTTTATTTATTTATTTATTTATTTATTTAAATTTGACCAGAGAGGGACAGAGAGAGAGAGAAAGAGAAATTGAGAAAGCAAGCCACCAGGTCCAGGACTCGAATCGTAGTTGGCCATGTGGGAATCCAGCATGCTTAACCTCACCACTTGGTGGCCCCCAAAATATTTTATTTTTATAAATGTTAGAGGTGTCATACACTGATTAGGAAAGCTACCAAAATAAAACAGAAAGACCCAAATGGGGGATGGAGTACTCAGATAGCATAATGGCTACATCACTGGACTCCCATGTAGTCAACCACGGTTCAAGTCCCGGACCTGGTGGTTTAAACTCACACCAGGCATATGTGCGTGTGTGCTCAAGATCCCGAGAGGAGAATGGAGAAGGGATTGCAGCATGGTCATCCCCCCAGGGGGGTGATTTCTTGCTTTCTGTCTTTCTGTCTCTCTCTGTCTTTCTGGGAAGGGCAGGCGCCCTATAACAAAACCTCTTCAAAAAAAAACACACAATGCAGATAAAAACAAACCCAAATGGACTACACTTCCTTGCTTTTTGCTCCTGGTGAGTGAATCCAAATTTAAAGTCTTTGAGTATTACAAGCAAATTATGTTTCCATAACTGATGAATTCTGCTATAATTTTTGCCTGTTGAAGTCATTGAAAAAAGGGAGGTGATATAAGAAGAAGCAACTGCTAACAGGAGATGCACTATGGGAATTATTATTTTTATTTATTACTTATTTATTTTCTTTTTTTTTTTTGGAGAGATTTTTGCTATAGGGCGCGTGCGCTCGCCAGACAGACAGAGAGAGACATAGAGACAGAAAGCGAGAAATCACCCCCCAGGGGGGATGGTCACGCCACAATCCCTTCTCCTCCATTCTCCTCTCGGGATCTTGGGCACGCACACACACGTGCCCAGCGTGAGTTCTAAGCCACCGGGTCTGGGACGCGAACCGCGGTCGACTATGTGGGAGTCCAGCGACATAGCCATTACACTAACTGCTGGTTCCCTTATTATTTATTTTTTTTTTTCAGTTTTTGCTATCGGACATGTGAACTCACTAGAGACACAGAGAGAAAGTGAGAAATCATCCTCCAGAGTGATGGTCATACTACAATCCCTTCTCCTCCAGTGTCTTCTCAGGAATTGGGCAGGCACACACGGGTGCACACAAGCCACAGGTCTGGAACTCCAGCCCTGCAGGTGGCCATGTGGGATCCTGTGCCTCAACCTCCACCCCACCTGCTGGCCCCATTTCAGGAATTTTCAAAAGCAAGTTTGGTTGCTAATGACCTCTTAAAAAATCAGATATCTACTCCTCAGAGGCTGGTAATATTCTGGACTCTGCACATATTTTTGTAAGTCAATGTGGGTTCTAGTAATTGCAAGCTATATAGAACTCGGGAAAGCCTGGTTTGTTACTTGGTCTTGGAACACAGCTGCCTGACTCCACAAGGCTTTGGCTTGATACAGCAGAACATGAACTGCTAGCTGCTTTGGTGAATTCTAATTCACAGACTCTAATTGCTTGGACCTGCTTGGGCACTGAAACCTGATACCATCTGCTGCGGCTGTTTCAGCCTAGCACAAAACTGTGCTGAACTAAAAGGAGATACAGACTCAGTAAACAAAACTGACTCTGGTTTCTCTGCAGATTTAGGATGGGCCTGGGTGGGGGGCCATAATCTATGAAAACCTCATAGATGCTGGCTGGACTGTCTGGGCCACATAGAAATGGTCACAAGAAAGGGCCTATTGTCTAATGGGACCATCTGCAATCAGGCTTCTGATCTGCCCGGACATAAAAACTAATTGCATTCCTAAGTGGGATTTCTGCCAAAAACTACAGGTTCCGGACAGACTCACCTCAGGGACTGTGATCTCCCTGCCCTCTCCTGGCAGACTGGACTCATGACCTTGTTTTGGGGCTATGTCCCTCTGCTGTCGGTCAGTTATTATATGTGTTTCTCCAGATTACTTGCAGTTTACAATAGACCGATGAACGGGTTCGCCCCAGGACACACACTTCAGTAAAGCAAGTTGACTGTTAACTGCAGCTACGCCCTGCACCTCGCCCTCCCCCACTCAACACCCACACTCAGGGATTAATCTTTTCTAGACTGTTCATTGGATAAATCACGAGCACAAGGCTATGTGAACCCTCTTCGATTTTTGTTTTTTAAAGTTTTTGTTATGGGGGAGTGAGAGAGGGAAAGTGAGAAATCACCCCACCCTTGTTGGGGAGGGCCAGGGGCAGGATGGTGGTGCTACAATCCCTTCTCCTCCATTCACTTCTTGGGATTTTGGGCACATGTACACATAAGCCTGGAGTGTTTCTCAAGTAGTCTGGCCCAGGACTCAAACTGCCCAGTCATGTGGAATCTTGCACCTTAACCTCTGTGGCACTTCCTGCCTCCACCCTTCACTTTGAGAATTTCTAAAATTCAGGATTTTGATCAGACCAATTTCTGAACATGATGTGTCTTTTGACCTACTTTGCACAGAAATCTCTTCCTGTGACCATGCTTTTATTTCTCTTGCAGACACGCCTTTCTGGTGAAATGTCTTTGCCGAGTAGGGGAGTTTAAAGTCATGATTAATAAAAAGGACACACTGATTTTGCAACATCAGGAGAAAATTAAAAAAACAACGCAATGTCTGGCAGTCACGAGGAAGGGGGAGGGCATTAGTGACCTTTGTTTTTGAAAACTCTTCCTGGAAGCTTTCCCCTCCTCCGGAAGACAAACTGCAGGTGCAGTCTTTCCTAGTTGCAGAATGTGTTTTGAATTCAAACTGACTGCTGAAAGGAAATCACCCAGGGAAGGCTGACAGCCATCAAAGAAAGCCAGAGTCTGATAGAAGTGAAAGCAGTGAAGGCAGATTTATCTGGGAGTGGGGGAGGAGAGACACCTCTGAGAACCAGGCTCTATTCCAATAGGGCTGACACAAGTGGGGATTTATGGTCAAGGAACGGGGTGGGGTCAATAGATGGGAAATGACTAAGAGGAAACAAAGGAGATTCTGGCCAAACTGACACAGAGGGATTTTTTTTTTTTTGAAGGTACTTATTTCTTCTATGAGAGCGTGCAAAAGAGACAGACAGCACCCGTGACAGGATTCTTGAATAAGTGGCCATGGATGGAACTCATGGTTGGGATCATAAGAGCTAGCATGTCACAATCAGACAGACTGCATAGCTCCAGCTCTTCGTATTTTTCAAGCAAAACGCCTTCAGATGTCCACGCTCTTGAGGGAGATGGGTTGTCATCACAGCCAAACAAAGCTGGAACAGACTGTCTTCCTGCAATCCCTCTGAGACCAAGGACTTATCTAAAAATTTAAGACGGAACTGGAAATCCTGGGCTAGGGGCTCTGCTGCTGGGAATCACACCACCCTGTGTTGCCGCTGGGTCTAGGGATTGCACTTCTCTATGAACCTGACGATCCTGACCCAGCCTCAGTCCTGGAAGACGTTCAAGTCAGCTTCAACTCATTGGCCAGGACTGTTCTCTGCCCGAATTGATGCTTCAAGTCTGGTTTAAAAAAAAAAAAAAAAAAATATTTATAGAGGAACTTCAGGAAGCCACCTGGCTTTCTAGGCTAGCGTTTTATACTTAATGAGATACTCCTAAGGGGCGTAACTGAGATCAGTGTTGAAGGTTGGTCTCACCCTGCTATCTTCCTGATGGTAACTCTTCTATGAAGACAGCTTGGCCACAGGCCCAGGGAACAAATTATGCCAAAAAGAGTTAACATTGCAGGCCTGAGACAATCTCCTTTAAAAATATCTGCTTGCAGATGGCATAGTGGTTACATTATTGGATTCCCACATGGTCGACTGTGGTTCAAGTCTCGGACCGGTGACTTAAAAATCACACTGGGCATGTTTCTGTGCATGCCTAAGATCCCAGAAGAAGAATGAAGAAAGGATTACAACATGGCTATCCCCGCTGGGGCGTGATTTCGCACTTTCCTTCTCACTGTCTCTGTCTTTCTCTTTCCAGCAAGTGCATGCACTCTGTGGCAAAAACTCAAAAAAAAAAAAAAAAAAATTCTGCATGGGGGTGGCCCTTAGTTGGCATCTGAGAACTTAGATTTTTGCAATAGTTATCACCAAATCCTACCTGATCAGGGTCGGTTCCTGCATCTAAACTGTTGGTACAAACAATGTGATTTATGCTGAATATTTGGTTTCCTTTAGGAGTCCAGAATTTTTGCACACGACAGGCAGAGGGTGCCTGTGTGAATGGCCCCCAAACTTGGGCACTGACTCACTAATGAGTTATTAGGTTTATATAGCTCATGGTTTTGGAGGCTGAGAAGTCCAAGAGTATGGTGCCAGGATCTGGTGAGGCTCTTCTTGCTCTAACAGAACATGGCAGCTGGCAGGACCGAGCACATGGAGTTGAGGTTCTGTCTGTCTGTCTCATTCCCTTTCCTTATAAACCTACCAGGACTCAACTATGGGGGCCCCACTCTAATTACTTAATGCTAATTCTCTCCCAAAGGCTTCACCTCCTTACCCCAGCGCTAAAGTTTCCTTGTAATACCCTTCACAATACAACCAAATTCCAACATACGAACTTTAAGGGAACACATTCAAAATGTAGCACCATTTCATTTAATCTCTCAATAATCAATAAGGTGGTTTTTGTTCAAGTAAGCACAATTTATACCCTATTTGTATTGTGACCCATTTTTCCATTCACTAAATCCATGTTTTTAACTTGTAGTGCCAAGCTACTTACCAAAGTTTATGTGTTTAAGGGAAATCTAGCAAGTGGTGAATGACTGAGTGCATTTGGTGTGTGAGGTACTTGGGGACAGTGTGCGCATTAGAGCTGGAAATGTAAATTGGGACAACCACGGGTAATGCCAATCATGAGGAGCTCCTAGAGGAATAAATGCATGAACTCAGGCCAGTAGACAGTGTGGAGACTAAGGCAGCTGGATCCCATAGGGGATCCCATATGGCAATCTGAGTCCTAGACCTGTGACTTGAAAGTCATGACATGTGTGTGCATGCCCCAAATCCCAAGAAGACTAGGGGAGAAGGGATTTCAGTGTGGCCACCATGGAGGGGGTTCTCATTTTTTTCCCCTCTATGTTTTCACTTTCCCTTTATCTTTTCTCACTTTTCCTCTCTCTTGCCCTCTGTCTTTCTATCTCTCTCTGGTAAGCACATATGTCCTGCAGCAAATTAAATAAATAAAATGTATAAAATGGATTCAAAATGATAAGTTTTGGGCTTAAGATAGTTTACTATAATAGCAAAGTAAAATTTAATTTTGATAAAGAGCATAAGGGAAACTTTAAAAATACTTAATTCCATTTGTTATTATTATTATTATTATTATTATTTTTAATTTGACCAGAGAGCGAGAGAAAGGGAAGGTGAGAAAGCAAGTCACCAGGCCCAAGGACTCGAACTGCGGTTGGCCATGTGGGAATCCAGCACCCTTAACCATCACACCACCTGCTAGCCCCAAGGGAGATTGACTAGAAGGTAAAAGCATTAACCAGTTGGCAGATGATGAGGTTTTCTTCCAGGTATAAGTAGTATAAATAAGGAAGGAAAAGGGAGGAGTGGTTCCCATGGGGATAAATCTGGAATCATGTTGTACATAAATATTTGGAGAATAAAAGATTTCTGTGATGTTTTAAGTCCAGTAGTGCTGCCATTAGTCAAAAAATATAGGGCCTACCCTGTGGTTTGGTTTTTAAGGAAGCCACATGGGCAAATGTGTGGTTTGAGTCCTGGATCCTGCAGCTTAAAAAAACATACTGGGCTCACGTGTGTGGGTGTGTCCAAATCCTGAGAGGAGAATGGAAGAGAAGGGATTGTGGCATGGCTATTCCCCTTGAGGGGTGATTTCTCTCTCTGTCTCTGTCTCTGTTCTTTTGCGGAGCAAAAAAAAACTCAACTACTAAATAAATAAAACAAAAAACAATAGAAAGCCAAAAAGCAAGCTTGGAAACAGAAGTTCTAAAAGGGGCTGGAAAATTACCTTACTCTGTGGTCTGAATGTTTGTGCTCCCCAAAATTCGTATGTTGAAACCTAACCCCCAAATTGATAGTATTAAAAGGTGGGCCTTTAGAGGTGGTTAGGTCATGAGGGCTGTCTCACCATGAGTGGAATTAGGGCCTCTATCAAAGGATCTGAGGGAGTCCATCTCCCCGTCCTGCCATGTTAGGGCACAGCAACAAAGTGGCATCTGTGGAGTAGAGAGCGAGCCCTCGCTGGACACGGAACTTACTATCATAAGCAGTAAATTTCTCTTATTTATAAACTACCTAGTATAAGGTATTTTGTTACAGCAACCTGAGCAGACTAAGACATAATCTATTCCTGCTCTGGATTCTGATATGCCACTGGGTTGGGGACACGAACCGCGGTCGACTACGTGGGAGTCCAGCGACATAGCCATTACGCTAACTGCTGGTCCCCCTATCTAGATCTTTAACTGATTGGTTAAGGCCTACCACATCTGGGAGAGTAATCTATTTCACTCAGTTTATCCATTTAAATGTTCTTTTCTTTTTCCTTTTTTTTTTTTTTTTTTACTATAAGGTGCATGCACTTGCCAGAGAGACAGAGAGAGACAGAGAGACAGAAAGCGAGAAATCACCCCCCGGGGGGATGGCCATGCTGCAATCCCTTCTCCTACATTCTCCTCTTGGAATCTTGGTGATGCACGCACAAGCGCCTGGCATGAGTTTAAGCCACCGGGTTCAGGACTTGAACCACAGTCGACTACATGGGAGTTCAGCAACATAGCCATTACGCTAACTGCTGGTCTCCCCCCTTTTGTTTTGTTTTTGGAGAAGTTTTTGCTATAGGGCGCGTGTGCTCGCCAGAAAGACAGAGACAAAGAGACAGAAAGTGAGAAATCACCCCCCAGGGGGGATGGCCACACCGTAACCCCTTCTCCTACATTCTCTTCTTGGGATCTTGGGGACTCACACACATGCGCTTGGCATGAGTTTAAGCCACTGGGTCTGAGACTCGAACTGCAGTCAACTACATGGGAGTCTAGTGACATAGCCATTACGCCAACTGCTGGTCCCAGTCAATTTAAATGTTTATATTATTCCAAATCACCCCTAGAGAAAAATACAGAATGATATTTGCTCAAATATTTTGAAAGCCTTAAAATGAACAATGGTAGAGCACCATAACTTGATCTCATTGACAGAAAAAATTAGCCATGATGGGTATTAAATCTCAAGTAAGATTGTGAATTTGTCTACTTCTCTTTTAGCTCTCTCTGTTTTTTCACTGTATATCCTTTAAATTTTTTTTAAAAAAATTTTTGCCCAAGGGTGTGTGTGCTCACCAGAGAGAGAGAGAGAGAAAGACAGAGACAATAAGAGGGAATGTGAGAAATCACTTCCTTCCCTCCCTTCCCCAGAGGGAGATTGTCATGTCGTAATCCCTTCTCCCCCATTCTCCTCTTGGGATTTTTGTCACACATACACACACACCGGCATGACTTTCAAGCCGCCGGGTCCAGGACTCAAACCATGGTTGGTCATGTAGGAGTCCAGTGACATAACCACTACGTCATCTCCTGGCCACTCATTGCGTATTTTGAGATCCTATTATTTATGTTTACTATGTTTTCTAGATAAATTAATCTGTTTTAATATCGTTAACTTTTTTCCTGTAATAATTAGTTTTTGATAACTATCTCCATTTAAGTATAAATATGACTTAATATAAATGAGTTTAAGTCTACCACCTTAAAATTAATTTTCTTTCTTTCTTTTTTAAAATTTTTGCTGCAGGATACATGCACTCACTGGAAAGAGACAGAGAAGCAAAGTGAGAAAGCACTCCCCAGAAAAGACAACCATTTCAATCTCTTCTCCACTGTCCCCCTCTCCAGATTTTGGGCACATAGACAAAAGCACCCGTCATGTTCTTCAAGCTACCAGGTCTGGGACTTGAACTGCATATTCAGCTATCTGGGATCCAGCCACCTTAACCACCATGCCACCAGCTGGCCCTTTAAAATTCATTTTCTAGTTGTTCCATCTGTGTTGTTTGTTTTTTGTATTTTTTCCTTCTTCCTTTTATTTTTTAAAAAATTATTTAATTTTATTTATTATTATTTTAAAAATTTGACTAGAGAGACAGAGAGAGCAAGACAGAGAGAGGGAAAGTGAGAAAGCAAGCCACCAGGTCTAGGATTCCAGCCATGGTTGGCCATGTGAAAATCCAGCAATTAAACCACCGTACTACCTGCCAGCCCCTCTTCTTACTTTTTTAATTGCAAGAGTGTATGTGTGCTCACTAGACAGAAGAAGAGAGTGGGAGGAGAGAAACCATACCCCAGTAGAGCATGGTCATGCTGTAACCTTTTATCCACTTCTCCACTAAGATTTTAGACACACACACACACACACACACACACACACACACACACTCACGGAATGTTTTTGAAACCAGTAGGGCTAGAACTCAAAACATGGTCAGTGTAGGACTCAGCTTTGTACATAGTGCTTAACCACTGTGCTACAGGACCAGTCAAGTTTATTTTCTTATTTGAGCCTCTGTTCTACTTTTCTTGACATCTTTTGGCTTAATCAAATATTTTTGGTATTCTACTTTTATTGTGTGTGTGTGTTTTAATATCTATTTCATGAGTACAAGCAAGAGACAGACAAGTAGAAGGACAGACACTCTCGCTAGGATCTCATGCCCTGACTCTCCCTCTAGTCTTCTGGCCAGGACTATGGACATACATGTTCAGAAGGTACAGGTCAACTGTGGAACCAAAGCCCCCATTTTCCCTTTGGATCCAGCATTGCAGAGCTGTGCTTTACCGGACCACTGTGGCTGGTCTTCATTTTTATTCCTCTATCAGATGTTTAGTTGTAGTTCTCTGTACTAATTATTTTTTATTTTTAGTAACTGATCTAGATATTATAGTGTGCATCTGCAATATATTGCAATATTTTACAGTTACTATTGTACCACTTTATGTTAAAAACCTTACAATAACATTTCACTTGTCCACTTCCTTTTGGTCATTGTGATATGTTATAGCTACAAATTTAATAAAATCCACTATATAATTCTATCATTTATATCTTAGAATAGACTGTCTTCCAAAAAGTTAAAAAAGAAAAAAAGAAAAAGAAGATAGTTAAATAAAAACTATTGGGACCAGCAGGTGGTGTAATGGCTACGTTGCTGAACTCCCATGTAGTTGACCACCGTTCAAGTCCCAGACCCAGTAGCTTAAACTCATGCCAGGCATGTGTGTGCATGCTGAAGATCCCAGGAGGAGAATGGAGGAGAAGGGATTATGGTGTGTCCATCTCCTCTGCGGGGGCGGGGGGATGATTTCTTGCTTTCTGTCTTTCTGACTCTCTCTGTCTTTCTGGCGAGCTCATGTGCCCTATAGGAAAACAAAACAAAACAAAACAACCTCTCCAAATTAAACAAAACAAAAAACTATCCATATATTTTTCATGTCTAAGGTTCTTCTTTCATCTCTATATAGCCAAGTTGCTATATGTCCTTTCAGTCTGAAAAATTATCCCCATGATATTTTTTTAAATCTCCTCTCTCATTTATTGAAATGTCTTTATTTCACCCTCTTGATATATCATTTTCTTGATACAAAGTTCTGGTTTTTAATTTTGTTTCCCCCTCTTAACACTTAAAAGACATCGTTCCCTTGTAGTCTAGCATCCATTGTTTCTTATGAAAAGACTGCTGTCATTCACATGGTGTTCTCTGAGATGTAACTTGATTTTTCATTCCCTCTGGCAGCATTCCAAGTTTTCTCTCCTTTTTTAAAATTTGTTTATTTCTTCCATGAATGAGGGGGAGAGAGAGACCTCAAGAGAGGCCACCCCCAGAGCCAGCGAGGCCTGGATCATCAACATGAGTACACTTGACACACTCTGGGTCGTCCTGGTCGCTTGAAAAACATGTCAGTGCAAGCTTGTGCATGCCTCAGATCCCAACAGGGTGGAGAAACGGAGGACAAGGGGTTCCGGCCTGGCTACAATTAGCCCCCAGGCCACAGGCTGGCTGCGATTTACATCCTTTATAACATAAAGTAAAGCGTTCTCCTGAGTTCTGTTCTTTGTACTAGCCAATTATCATGCCTGAAAGGCGGGCTTTAAGACTCCTGTGACTTTGTAGGTCACCTGGACAAAATGTGGGTTAGCTGGGGAACTGATCCTTGCAACTGGCATCAGAGGTGAGGTGGTTTTGTGGGACTCAGCTGTTAAACTTGTGGAGTCAAACAAGAGATTTTGATAGTATCAGAATTAATTAAATTGTTGGACAATCACTTAGTGTCTGGAGAGTTGGATAATTTGTTGGTGTGAGAAAAAATAAACAAATAAACATATTTTTGGTATCTAAATATTTTTTACCCACATATGTTTGTGGGTAAAGACCACAGAAATTTTTTGGTTTTTTTTTTGTATTTTTATTTTTTGGAGAGGTTTTTGCTATAGGATGTGTGTGCTCTCCAGAAAGACAGAGAGAGACAGAGAGGCAGAAAGCAAGAAATCACCCCCAGGGGGCGTGGCCACGCCGCAATCCCCTGTCCTACATTCTCCTCTCGGGATCTTGGGCATGCATGCACAAGTACCTGGTGTGAGTTTTTGCTACTGGGTCCAGGACTCGAACCACGGTGGACTACATGGAAGTCCAGTGACATAGCCATTACACCAACTGCTGGTTCCAAAACAACACCAATTCTGAACAAGCTTTTGCCACACCTCTCGTCTTTACAGAGATCCCATTTCTTGAACATTTTGACACAAATTCACGTTACTTCAGCAGTGCAGCAAGACCATTGCTGTTTGACCTGAACCTCAATGTGCCACAACAGCTAAGATGTATAAAGCAAAGAGACAGAGGACTGGGACTACCATCACTAATTTCTTTTTAAGGATCACTGCTCAGTATGTCTCTGTGCAATTTCTGAAAACAGTAGCCTTGTATTTTGTCAACTTCTGTAGCTTCTTTTTGGCTGAAGGCAGCCTGGGTTGTTCCTGACAATGGCAGGATCAGAGTCACAGACATTCAGCCTCTAAGAATCACTGTAGTGGGGGCTGGCAGGTGGCATGGTGGTTAAAGGCGCTGGACTCCCACATGGTTGACTGCAGTTCGAGTCCTGGACCTGGTGGCTTGCTTTGTCACTTTCTCTCTCTCACTCTGTCCTTCTTTAGTCAAAATAAAATAAATGAATAAATAAAAAAAGTTAAGTAAAATAATTCTTAAAAAATCACTATAATGGGCCAACAGGTGGCATAGTTGTTAAGGCGTCTGGATTCCCACATGGTCTCACCCAGGCCCAGTAGTTTGAGTATTATCTCAGGCAAGTGTGCCTGCGTCAGCAAAGTCCTGAGAGGAGAGTGGAGGAGAGAAGGGACTGCAACATGGAGGTGGAGGGGAAGGTGATTTTTCCCTCTCTGTCCTCTCTGAGGAGCTCACACACCCTATGGCAAAAAAAAAAAAATCACTGTGGCTGTTGTGTTGTGCAGACACAGAGCATTGAAAGGCCTAAATTAGAGGCAATTGAGAGATTTCTGGAGCAAGTCCAAGAATTGTTTGGAATAAGAATGTAACAGGCGTGGTTTGCTTTAGCAAGCCTGATACTCTTTGTGAGATCTCTTAGGAACTCCAGGGAGACAGACACCACTAGTAGTCAACCTAACACCGGAAACCAAGGTTTTCCACCGCTCCCGCCACCCTGGGCCTGCTCTGAGCTCTGGGCCAGCTAGCGTCATCGTCTCGCTCCAGCCCCTCTCATGATTATCTACCGGGACCTCATCAGTGGCGATGAGATGTTCCTCCACGTTTACAACATCGGGAGACTGGCTGGGCTGTGCCTGGAGGTGGAGGGGAAGAGGGTCAGTCAGTAGCACAGACAGGCTAGCACTGATGGCTCGCTCCTTTCAGGGGCAATGCCTCCACTGAAAACCCTGATGGCCTCGGGGCTGAGAGCACTGTAATTGCCGGTGTTGACATTGTCATGAACGGCACTTGCCGGAAACCACCTTCACAAAAGCAGCCTACAAGATGACATGAAGTCGGTCAAAGGCAAACCTGAAGAACAGAGACCAGAAAGAGCAAAACTTCTTCTGACAGGGGCTGCAGAACAAATCAAATATATTCTAGCTAGTTACAAAAACTACCAGGCCTTTATTGGTGAAGACATGAATCCAGATGGCATGGCTGTGCTGCTGGACTACCACGAGGATGTACCCCCATGTATGATTTTTTTTTTTTTGAAAGAATGGTTTAGAAATGGAAAAATGTTGGGACCAGTAGATAGAATAATGGTTGTGTCGTTGGACTCCCAAGAAATTGACCATGGTTTGAGTCTCTGACCCAGTGGCTTCAAACTCATGCCAGGTGTGTGTATGTGCATGCCCAGGTTCCCAAGAGGAGACTGGAGGAGAAAGGACTGTGGCATGGCCATTGCCCCCCATTCCCCCAAGGGGTGACTTCTCCCTTGTTATCTCTCTGTCTCTCTCCATCTCTCCGGTGAGTGCAGGCACCCTATAGCAAAAATCTCCCTTAAAAGGAAAAATGTTAACAAATTTGGTAATGACTTTGGATCTATCGCCTGTTATCATAACTGACTTCCACTTGTCATTCACAAAACACCAGGCCTAAAGACAGATGTCTTTAGTCCGATGTCCTCTTAAACTCTACATTTATTTCGACTGATTTATTTGGTGGGGAGGCATCGTTCTTTAAGGGGAAAAAAAGTCCTGTAGGTTGTCTAAGAATAAAATTCATTTAAACCCATTTGAGAAAATGCCTGCTAGTTTAACACATTTAAACTAAATCTATCATGCAGTGTTCCTGAAGCAGCTAGAGCCTGGTTATAAACCACTACTAGAAAGCATAAGGCTGTCTTCAAATAACTTTACATTGAGAACTACTTCTAGGAGTGGAATTTTAAAAAAAAAATAAGAATCAAAATTTTAATTCTGAGTTGCAGAAAGACCATGCTTTTAGCTGTGCCAACATTTGAAGTGGAGTCTTTTCGTCGCCTGCAGTGGAAGTAGTTAACTCTGGAAGAGATTACCGAAAGAATAAAAAGAGATAAATCAGTTGGAAAAAAAAGCGAAAACTCAAAAACAACAAGGAACATTCCACCCCTGGGAAACAAAAATTCCTGTTTTAGAGATGAATTGCTTCATTGTTCCCAGCTAGAAACAACCCTGACCTGTGCCTTTCTGTACAGCCTCTAGCCCCCGGTCTCCTCCTTCCCCTGTGAAAGCATGTGTGAATTGGATGACACGCTGAAGATGTCTTCATGTCTTCCCGGCATGGCCACACTGTAATACGTTCTCCTTTCCCCTCTCGCCAATAGCTTTGCTTCCTTGGGTCTCCCTCATCAGCAAAGGGTCTGACTGCTTTGGGTCTATGGACCTGGAGTTTATAGAGTCTCTCATCCAGCAACAAGTTCATGATGACAGGATGGCTCCACAGCTCAGTGGTCAAGGGAACGACATCCTATATGGCCATCCACGCTTCAAATCCTGGCCCCAAAAGCTTGAAAAACATGCCGGGGG
>NW_006206460.1:45753-60113 GCF_000334495.1 Tupaia belangeri chinensis | reverse complement strand
GCTGGCTGGGCTGGGCCTGGAGGTGGAGGGGAAGAGGGTCAGTCAGTAGCACAGACAGGCTAGCACTGATGGCTCGCTCCTTTCAGGGGCAATGCCTCCACTGAAAACCCTGATGGCCTCGGGGCTGAGAGCACTGTAATTGCCGGTGTTGACATTGTCATGAACGGCACTTGCCGGAAACCACCTTCACAAAAGCAGCCTACAAGATGACATGAAGTCGGTCAAAGGCAAACCTGAAGAACAGAGACCAGAAAGAGCAAAACTTCTTCTGACAGGGGCTGCAGAACAAATCAAATATATTCTAGCTAGTTACAAAAACTACCAGGCCTTTATTGGTGAAGACATGAATCCAGATGGCATGGCTGTGCTGCTGGACTACCACGAGGATGTACCCCCATGTATGATTTTTTTTTTTTTGAAAGAATGGTTTAGAAATGGAAAAATGTTGGGACCAGTAGATAGAATAATGGTTGTGTCGTTGGACTCCCAAGAAATTGACCATGGTTTGAGTCTCTGACCCAGTGGCTTCAAACTCATGCCAGGTGTGTGTATGTGCATGCCCAGGTTCCCAAGAGGAGACTGGAGGAGAAAGGACTGTGGCATGGCCATTGCCCCCCATTCCCCCAAGGGGTGACTTCTCCCTTGTTATCTCTCTGTCTCTCTCCATCTCTCCGGTGAGTGCAGGCACCCTATAGCAAAAATCTCCCTTAAAAGGAAAAATGTTAACAAATTTGGTAATGACTTTGGATCTATCGCCTGTTATCATAACTGACTTCCACTTGTCATTCACAAAACACCAGGCCTAAAGACAGATGTCTTTAGTCCGATGTCCTCTTAAACTCTACATTTATTTCGACTGATTTATTTGGTGGGGAGGCATCGTTCTTTAAGGGGAAAAAAAGTCCTGTAGGTTGTCTAAGAATAAAATTCATTTAAACCCATTTGAGAAAATGCCTGCTAGTTTAACACATTTAAACTAAATCTATCATGCAGTGTTCCTGAAGCAGCTAGAGCCTGGTTATAAACCACTACTAGAAAGCATAAGGCTGTCTTCAAATAACTTTACATTGAGAACTACTTCTAGGAGTGGAATTTTAAAAAAAAAATAAGAATCAAAATTTTAATTCTGAGTTGCAGAAAGACCATGCTTTTAGCTGTGCCAACATTTGAAGTGGAGTCTTTTCGTCGCCTGCAGTGGAAGTAGTTAACTCTGGAAGAGATTACCGAAAGAATAAAAAGAGATAAATCAGTTGGAAAAAAAAGCGAAAACTCAAAAACAACAAGGAACATTCCACCCCTGGGAAACAAAAATTCCTGTTTTAGAGATGAATTGCTTCATTGTTCCCAGCTAGAAACAACCCTGACCTGTGCCTTTCTGTACAGCCTCTAGCCCCCGGTCTCCTCCTTCCCCTGTGAAAGCATGTGTGAATTGGATGACACGCTGAAGATGTCTTCATGTCTTCCCGGCATGGCCACACTGTAATACGTTCTCCTTTCCCCTCTCGCCAATAGCTTTGCTTCCTTGGGTCTCCCTCATCAGCAAAGGGTCTGACTGCTTTGGGTCTATGGACCTGGAGTTTATAGAGTCTCTCATCCAGCAACAAGTTCATGATGACAGGATGGCTCCACAGCTCAGTGGTCAAGGGAACGACATCCTATATGGCCATCCACGCTTCAAATCCTGGCCCCAAAAGCTTGAAAAACATGCCGGGGGTGGGGGGTGTGTTCGTGAATGCCCAAAATCCTGATGGGAGGAAGGATTGGAGAAGGGATGATGGCAGTGGATTCAGTCTCTCTGGGGAGTGCATGTATACTTCGACAATGAAAGAGAAGGAAGGAGAAGAAGAGGAAGACTTCAGAAATAATTTTTAAAAATGAGATGTGTGTGCGTATCTTTCTATTTATCTTGCTGTAGGGAGCATGTGCAAGTCAGAGAGAGAAAGGGAAGGAAAATAAGAAATCACCCCCTCCAGGGGCATGTCCATGCCGCAGTCCTTTCTCCTCCATTCTCCTTTTGAGATTTTGGGCACACATGCACACGCATTGGCACAGTTTTCAAGTTGCTGGGTCTGGGACTAAAATCGGGAAGTTGGACGTGTGGGATCCAGCCATTTTAACCTCTACACCACTTCCTGGCCTGCTAAAAGATGTATTTTGACACAACTTAGAGGAGGAAAAGAGGGCAAATCTCCAGGCCCCCCAAATCCTGGTCCATTTATTCAGTCAGCCTGAAGGAGCCCAAACGGGCTCCTGTAATTAGGCTTTCCTGCTGCCGTGGCCAGGTCAGTCTACATTTCTGGGGTTAAAACAATGGAGAAAGGTCTTACTTTGCCTCGGGAACTTTTCTCTCCATCCAGTCTCTTCCTTCCCCGCTCATTTGGCTTACTGCCAACCACAGCCACCATGGATATCATTTAGCAAATGAAAAGCAAATTCCCTAGAAAAATCAGAAAGAGGAGTAAACTACTGAGTAACTGAGACTTTCACTGTACCTTTGCTTCTTTAGGATTTGTCTCCAATTCAGAAATCAGAGGTCCCAAGGATAGCAATACTGCTTAGAAGACCTGGGCAGAAGGGAGGGGGAGTGGGGGGCCGACCTATCAGTGGGCTCCCGATGCCTATGGAGACCCTGGTGCTGGGAGTCTCCACTGCCTAGAGCTGCCCTCACTTCCCTGCTGAAATCGCCTCCCCTAAGCTGGCTTAGGCTCCCTCCTCCTGACTGGGGGAACTGACCCTTCTCAGAACTGAACGTCTGAGCATGAGGAGGCAGACAGTCCCACTAGTGTCGCCGAGCTGCGCTCGCTAGACAGACAAGGTGGGGGAGAAAGCACTGCCTGCCCGGTGGGGTGCGTGGTTGTGCCACAATCCCTGCTCCTCCATTTCTCCATCCTGTCCTGGTTTGGCGCACACAGGCGTGTGTTCCCAGCATGTTTTCCAAGTCACTAGGCCGGGATTCTAAGTGTCCTTAGCCATGGGGGATCTGAGTTCCTTAACCACTAGGCCATGGATTGGCCCGCGTCAATTATTCAAACAACTAACCAGGCAGGCAAAAGGGGTTGAAGGGGCCTAGACTGCGTCAACCTTAAAGGAAGGCTGTGGCATACCAAGTGAAAGTGGTTTATTTGAGCCAGGGCTCAGGGTGCATTATCTAGTGTAAAATCTACAGGTCTTTTGAGGAATCAAGGCTTGTTGACTGTAAACTAAGACACACCTTTCAAAAAACCCACCCTGATGGGCAAGGGACTTAATCAAAGCCTCAGGCTTATGCTTTATTGAAGTCTTTAAGATTGAAACTGATATTTTAAGTCAGAGCTCTAAATCTGAGAGGACAGCACACAAGGTTTACCCACCCCAGGAAAGAAAGACTCGAGGTATTTATTTCCTTACGGAGAACAGGGTGGGGTGCCCTGATAACAGCTGATTCTGAGTGATCCTTTCCCTCAGGGAGCACAAGCTTAGGTTATCCAGCTAAGAAAAAAAGAATACACAAACCAATCAGAGATCAGAGTAGACTCTCTGTCTTTAAGACTCGGTTCTGGTTTCTAGAACGCCTACCATGTCTGAGGGTTACAACAAGGGTTAGCTTACCGATGAGCAGAATTAGAAGAGTATGTTTAGAATGAGTGCCTCTAATCTTGTGATGTTGACGTGGAAGGGGCGTGCATACCTCTGGAATGCCCCAGCCGTGGGCAAATTCCAGGAGGTAAAAGTAATATTCACAAGATCCTTACAGCCCCCGTTGTGGCTTACACTACATCTCAGTCTCAGTAAAAACAAAGACAAAAAGGGGGTGAAGAGAGTTCAACGTGTGGAGCATCCTCACAATCATGTGCCTTACAGACTGCTCTGGACTGCTCCTCTTTCACACATGTGAGTTTTGCTCATCAAGGGAGTCATTACATGCTATGGTGTGATGACCCTGTGTAATTAAGCTTCTTTTCTGCTTGTAGTGACATAAGATACACTGAAAATCTGACTCTTGCTGGGTTTTCAGTTAAGCATACCATTCCCTGGAATGAAAAGCAACTCATGGGTAAGAAAGATCCATGAAGCATGGAGAAGGGAGTTGGTAACCAGGGCCCAGACATCGTTCTCAGAGGACGATGTGGTACTGAGGTCTGGAGCTGTGCAAGGTGGGAAACAGGAGGCTTGAACCCAGACACGAGGCTGCCTCTCCTGGTCTTCAGGAAACTCCAGGCCATTGGGTTGAATTGTTTCCATGTGTGGGTACCTAACTGTTGTCTGATGAGGGGTCCTATGCCCTGTCCAGAGATTTAAAACCCAACCAACCCTTTGGCACTAAACAAAACATAGAGAGGTAAAATTGTTGATGAGAGAAGAAAGGAGAATTTATTACAATGTGGCCACACTGGGAAGACATGGAAGAATATTTTCAACCGGTCAGCCAACTGCTAGATGCTTCTCTAGGGGAAAGAGGATGCTATGGGGCTAGCAGCTTTCTACAGAAAAGCATCATTAGGTTAATTTTCAGCGGGAGGCCCCAGTCAGAGAGTGGTCTGTTTTCCAGACAGCAGTTTCGGTTTTAGCTGGGGAGTCCTTAAGGCAAGATTTCATCTTGTGGCTGGGGCAGACAGTCCCTCATTACTTCTAGCTCCAGGCTGGCTGTTTGTCTCATTGGAGTTTTTATGAGAAATCTCAGAGAGTATCAGGCTGAGAGAAAAACCAAATGTTTAAGAAGTTTTTGCCTTGGGACATGTGCATTCCTGGAGTGGTGGTGGTGGTGGGTGGAGAAAGACAGAGACAATGAGAGGGAAAATGAGAAAACACACACATGTCCCCCCCCCCCAGTGGTGATGATCATGCTATATTTCCTTCTTCATTTTCCTCCTGGGATCTTAGGCACACATGTGCATGTGCCCGGCGTAGGTTTCAAACTACCAGGCCCAGGAATCAAACTGTGGGAGTCCAGCAATGTAACTGCTACACCGTCTGCTGGTCCCCCAAAACATTTTTGATTTAGTCAGATCAGTCTGACTAAGGTGGGCCCTTGTTATAGCAGACACCAAATTTAATGCAAATCCATAGCCAATCTTGGTTTGAGTCCTGGCCCTGGGGGCTTCATAAACCCACCAGATATGTATATGTGTGTGCCTAAAATCCAACCAGAAGGAGAAAACAAGGAGAAAGAATTGCAGCATGACCATGTCCCACAGAGGAGAGCTTTCTCTTTCTGTCTCTCTACCACTACCTCTCTGGTGAGCACCTGTGCCCTTTGGCAATTAAAAAAATGATAAAAATAATTTCAAAGGATTTTTTTAGAGAGTTTTTTTTTTTTGTTTTTTTTTTTTTTGCTTTAGGGTGTGTGCGCTCACTAAAGAGACAGAGGAAAGTAGGAAATCACCCCCCAGGGAGGATGGCCATGCGGCAACCTCTTCTCCATTTTCCTCTTGGGATTTTGGGCACACACACACACACACACACACACACACACCACCCGGTGTGAGTTTCAAGCCTCTGGGTCTAGGACCTGAACTGTAGTCAGCTATGTGAGAGTCCAGCGTCTTAACCACTACACCACCTGCTGACCCCCCTAAAAGGATTCTTTTAAGAATGGAAGAAATGTCTAAATTTAAAAAAAAAAAAAAACATTTTGAATGAAAGTATAACAGGCTTATTTTATAATACAAAGCATATTTAAAGGCAGAGTAAACATCTTCATGGTCAAAACAAATATGAACAAATATGTAAAAACTAAAGATTGGAAACACATAATAAAAAGAAACTCAATCCAAACTGAAAGTCTTCCCACTGGTCAAGTCTGAGACTATTTGAGCGTATCTGTGTACACACAAAGTCAAAAATTATAACCTTTTGAATAAAGCCAAAATCCATGAGTATATAGAGCCAGCAGGTGGTGTGGTAGTTAAGGTACTGGACTCCCACATGGGCAACTGCAGTTTGAGTCCCAGACCTTGTGGTGGAGAACTCATGCTGGGTGTGTGTGTGTGTGTGTGTGTGTGCCCAAAATCCTGAGAAGAGAATGGAGAAGAAGGGATTGTGGCATGGCTGTCTCCCCCCTCCCCCAGGGGGGTGATCTCTCCCCTTCTATCTCTCTGTATCTCTGTCTCTTCAGAGAGTGAATGTATCCCATAGTGGAAATCTCTCTCTCAAAAAAAAAAAAAAATCCACGAGTATGTAGTGACTTCAAAAAATAAGTAAATTCTAAAAATGGGGAAGAAAAAGTTCCTTGCTCTCAGATATGCAAAAGTATGAAATTTAAAAAGTAATTATTTGAAAACCATAAAAATGAATTTGAGCAAAGATTATGAATAAAGGTTAAAACTACTGGGTGAATGTTAGAGAAGTAATAGAATGTGGTTAGCTTAAAACTCTCTTCTTGAGAACCAGCAGGTGGCGTGCTGTTAAGGCACTGGACACTCCCACATGGCTGACCACAGTACAAGCTCTGGACCTGGTAGCTTGCTTTCTCACTTTCCTTCTCTCTTTCTCTGTGTGTGTCTCTCTCTCTAGTCAAATTTAAATAAGTGAATGAATGAATAAAATTAAATAAATAATTTCTATTATTTTATTTAATTTTATTCATTCATTCATTCATTTACTTATTTATTTTTAATTTGACCAGAGAGGGACAGAGTGACAGAGAGAGGGAAAGTGAGAAAGAAAGCCACCAGGTCCTGGACTCAAACTGTGGTCGGCCAAGTGGGAGTCCAGCCATCTGCTGGCCCCAAATAAATAATTCTTTTTTTTTTTTTTGGAGAGGTTTTTGCTAAGGGTACTTGTGCTCACCAGAAAGAGAGAGAGAGACAGAGAAATAGAAAGCAAGAAATCACCCCTCGGGGGGATGGCCACGCTGCAATCCCTTCTCCTCCATTCTCCTCTCGGGATCTTGGGCATGCACGCACACGCGCCCGGCATGAGTTTAAGTCACCAGATCCGGGACTTGAACTGCAGTCGATTACATGGGAGTCTAGCGATATAGCCATTATGCTAACTGCTGGTCCCACCAAATAAATAATACTTAAAAAACAAAACAAAACTCTCTTCTATATTTATTTATTTATGTATGTATGTAGGTAGTTTTTTTGTTTGTTTTGTTTTTGGTTTTTGCTATAGGGCTTGTGGGCCAGAGAGAGACACAGTGAGAAAGTGCCCCCAAGGGGAATGGCCATGCTGTGATTCCTTTTCCAGTCTTCTCAAGATTTTGGGCATCGTGCATATGTGCCCGGTGTGTCTTTCAAGCTGCTGGGTTCAGGACGAGAACCACACAGCCAGCCATGTGGGACACTGCTCCCTTAACCACTAAACCATGGGACTGTCCCCCAATATTTTTGTTTTGCTTTAATCTTAAAGGAGTATATATCATTGTAAAATGTTTTGATGAACAATACAAAAGTGTAAGGCCTATTATTGAGTGGATATGAAAAGGGTGAAACAAAAAAAACACAGCTGGGTTTTGTCAGGTGTTTTATATAAATTGGGTCATACAGCTAGCTACCGTCACGCTCATCTTGGTTCTTTTGCTCAGTGTCGTGAGGTTCATTCATGCTCTTGTTTGTGGCTGTCAGTGGCCTGTTCCCTCTACTGCATTACATGGACTGTGGCTAGGGGCATAAGAGCCTGGCTTCCCAATGTCTTATCACTATTGCAACAAATGGCCACAAATGTAGTGGCTTTGACAATTGAAATATAGTGTCTTGAGACTAGCAGTTAGTGTAATGGCTATGTCGCTGGACTCCCATGTAGCAGACCACGGTTCGAGTCCTGGACCTGGTGGCTTAAACTCATGCCGGGCATGTGTGCGTGTGTGCCCAAGATTCCATGGGGAGAATGGAGAAGAAAGGATCGCGTCGTGGCCACCCACCTTGGGGGTGATTTCTTACTTTCTATCTCTCTTTCTCTCTGTCTTTCTGGCAAGTGCACGTGCCCTATAGCAAAAACTTCTGAAAAAAAAAAAAAAGTGTATTGTCTTACAGTTCTGCAGGGTCTCAAGTGCAACAGAGGCTAAAACCCAGGTCCCAGGTGCTGGCAGGCTGCATTCCTTCCTGGAGATGCCTGAGGAAACAGCTTCTGTCCTTGCTCCTGTAGTCACAGGCAGAGCTCAGGTCCCAGCTGGTGGAGGACTGAGGTGTGTGTTTCCTGGCTGTCAGTTTAAGGCTCTCCCTTTCTCCACCTTTAAAGTCAGCGATGGCAACTGAGTCCCTCTCATGCTTCAAGTCTCTCTGCTTTTCTTGTGTGCATCTCCTGGCTGATATTTGCTTTCCTCTTCCCTGTTATTTAAGGTCCTTGTTATTCCTTTGAACTCACCTGAATAATCAAGGATAATCTCCCTATTTTAAGGTCATCCAATTATCAATCTTAATCCCTTTTGTCAAGTCCTAGAAAATATTTAGACAGAAGATTGAGGGGTGAAATTCATGAGGGTCAAAATCCTGTTTTCCACAGATATACTTCTCTTCAACCTCACTGGGCAATGCCCACCAATTTCACAGGTGATCACACAGGTAGCAATCCCACATCAGTGGACGGGTTCTCTGAAAATCTGCAGCCTCGCCCACTCCTGAAACTGTCAGGCTCTTAGTTTCTGCCACTCATGCATTTGTAGTAGTATCAAGGAATACCGTCATTTCACATTTCTCTTACAACTGCGAGGGTAAATATCGTTTTTCATGTTTATTGGGCACTTTAATTTCCTTCTGTGAAAATTTCTAGTAAAGTGTTTCGCTCATTTTTCTGCTGGATTACCTCTCTTTCTAGTCATGGATTTATAGAAATCTTTCATATAATCTGGATGCTAGTCCTGTTTTAGTTCCATATACCTAAAATAAATTCTGCTACTCTGTACCTAATCTCACTTTTTTGCATGTGCTTTGTGATTTTACAAATTCAGCTTTTTTTTTTTTAACTTGCTATAGGCACATACATTCACCAGAGAGAGACAGAGAGAGAGAAAGTGTGGGAGGTGATCACACCATAATCCTTTCTCCTCCGTTCTCCTCTCAGGATTTTGGTGTGTTTTCAAGGCTCCAGGTGCAGGATCTGAACTGCACAGTGACCATATGGAATACAGACACTTTAACACCATGCTACCAGCTGGCCTCAAATTCTGAATTTTAATGTAGAGCAATATATCATTCTTTTCTTGTGTTGGTGGTTTTTGGCTCTAAATCTCTCCTTATGCAGAGTAATAAAGGGTAAGACTATCTTCTATAGTAACTTTTGATATATTTCCAGTTTGTCTTTTACAAGACAGCCTTTACTTAGCCAAAAAGTGATTTATGTCAGATGGTGAAAGGAAATACTTGTTCATAAGAATAAATTCCTCCAGCTTTCTGCAATGCCCTTTTTCCCCAAAACAAAACCAAAACCAAAAATAAAACCCATAGTTATGAATATATTTCTGTGCTCTTTATTTCACGGGTCTATTTAATTATCTCTACACCAATATCATTACTGGGCACAGTAGCTTTACCAGATGTCATAGCACTGGGTAGAGAATGTCCTCTCACCTTCTCCTTCAGAAGAATGTGTTTTAGTTATTACAGGGACTTTGCATTTTCATATAAACTTCACAGTCAGCTTTGAAGTTTCCAAAGAACCTAGTGGAATTTTTTGGTTTTATATTGAACATATAAGCACATTGAGAAGTGAGAGTTTTATTTTTTTTGGAGAGGATTTTTTTCGCTATAGGGCGCGTGCGCTTGCCAGACAGAGACATAGAGACAGAAAGCGAGAAATAACCCCCCCCCCCCGCAGGGGGGATGGTCACGCTGCAATCCCTTCTCCTCCATTCTCCTCTCGGGATCTTGGGCACGCATGCACACGTGCCCAGCGTGAGTTTTAAGCCACCGGGTCCAGGACGCAAACCACGGTCGACTACATGGGAGTCCAGCGACATAGCCATTATGCTAACTGCTGGTCCTTTATCTACAGAATTTGATAATAAATCAGAGTAGTATATTAAGGTCTATGATATGTGTTCTTATTTCTTGTATTTCTTATAGCTGCTGTTTTATGAATTGTGATGAAAATGTATTTGTATGCAGATAATTAATACCTTTATGTCTTCTTTTTAAACTGTCTTTTTCAGCAATGTATGAGTGTTCCTTACTTATTTTATGTTTTCTTTTATCCTGAATTCAACTGTGAGTAAAGATAAATGAACCCTGAATTATTTGCACGTTTATTGCTTAATAACTTATTATTTTGTATTTTAAACTTTCTGGATACATTCTTAGGTATATGATTCTGACGAAGTCTCACATCACTAATAGATTTCCTAATTAAGTTTTCTGCTAATTTTGATTACTTTTATTACATTTTATTTGTTCTGTTACCTGATTTGTACGCTGTAAGTGATATATCCCAGCTGTAGAGATGAAAAGATGAATATTCTTATTGTGATGGACTGAAAGTTTGTGTCCACCCAAAGTTTATGTTTTAAGATTCTAACCTTGGGCCAGCCCTGTAGTGTAGGCCAGCCCTGTTAGTGCTGTGCATGGGGTGTCAGATTCCACATGGCTGATTGTGGTTTGAGTCCCTGATCTGGTGGCTTGAAATCAACCCATTAAATACATATGAATGCATGCCAAGATCCTGATGTGATGGAAAAATGGAGGAAAAAAGGTTGCATTGTGAACCCACACTATTGCGAGTTGCATTCTCTCTCTCTGACAAGCACATGTAGCACATGTGTCCTATGGCCATAAAAAATTGTTTTGGGGAGGCCAGCTGATGGCATGAGGCTAAAGAGGTTGAATCCTACATGGCTGAATGCATAGCATGAGTCCTGGATCCAGTGACTTGAAAAACATGCCGAACATGTGTGCATGCATGCCCACAATCTCAAAAAGAAATAGAGACGGGACTGTGGCATGATCACCCGCTATGGGGAAGAGGGGGGAAATATGCTTCTTTCTCCCTTTCTCTGTCTCCCTCCAGTGAGTGCATACTCCCTCTTGCAAATTTAATTTTTTTTCCCCCATCACAGGGCTCATGCACTTGCCAGAGACAGAAAGAGGGAAAATGAGAAACCCACCCTTATGTGGGTTGTGTGGGAATGACCACACCACAAGGCATTCTCCTCCATTCTCCTCTTGGGATTTTGGGCACACATGCGCATGTGCTTGGCATGATTTTCAAGTTACCGGATCTGCGACTTCAACCACGGTTGGTGCTTTAACCACCACTTCATCTGCTGTCCCACGCCCTAGCTTCAGCCAGTTCCCTGATCATGGCGCATTCAGGTTCCGTGCATTCGGGAGGGGCTCCAGCTATAAACCGAGACCCTTTCAGGTGTGCCAGCCTTGTGGAGTGCTGGCTTTTACTGCTGTGCCACCATCTGGCCCCAAGACCAAATTTCTTACTTTGCCCTCCTACATTACGTCTTTTTGGTCTTTCCTCTGGTTTTGTGCTTCAACAAATTCATCTGTTTCCCCTAGTTATTTCTGGTTGAATTTGTGCTATTACAACTTGAAATCCTGAATGATCACCAAAAAAGACTGAAAATTCCATTATTCCCTCCCCTTTATTTTTTATATCAAAATTTATTTATTTATATTATTATTATTTTAGGCTTTTGCCATAGGACATGTGCACTTGGTGAAGAAAGACAGTGAGAGGAAAGGTGAAAAATCCCCCACAGGGGACATGGTCACATTGCAATCTCTTCTCCATTCTTCTGTAGAGGGGAGGGGCATGGACACACACACACATACACACACACACACACACACACACACACAGCCAGCATGATTTTCAAGCTCCAGGTCTGGGACTCAAACCGTAGTTGGCCATGTGGGAGTCCAGCACCTTATCCACCATGTCACTTGCTGGCCCCTCAAAATGTATTTTTCCACAAAAATTAATTTTTTAATAAAAGGGATTGCCATTATTATCATTTGCAGCTAGACTGAAATCATCAAGGAATGGGATCAAGTGCGGTTATTTAAGATAAGTAACTCGGAACCACAGAACACATCTCAGTCACAGACTTTGGAGCACAATAAAGTAGAGCGTGAGGATACTCATTTTGCCTTTGTTATGTTTCTTTCTTACTTTTTAACTCTTTCTTTTCTTCATTTTTCCTCCCTCCTTTCATTCTTTTATAATTTTTTTTGTTTATTAATTTTAATTATTATTTATACCTTTAATCGCTATACATCATTTAGATTGTAAAGGGACTTTACCCAGCATGATATACACCTCAGTCCAGCCCAGTTGAGAATATATGTGCATCCTCATAAACCATATCTGTGTCCCACAAATATCTTACCTCTCTATTTTTTTCCCCAAATTTCCTTTCCTATGGTCTTCCCCTCCCTCATTCTTTCCACTTTGGCTCTAGTGTCCATAACAATTTTTAATGCTTGTATGTTCTCCAGTCTTTCAGTCTCTGCCATAGAGTGCAGACAATTGGTATATGTTAAGGGGAGATATACAATGCCTCTCTTTCATAGCCTGACTTGCTTCACTGAGCAACAGATCTTCCATATTCATCCACTTGCTTATCAAATTCAAGAGCCTTGTTTTTTATCCGCTTCTCTTAAAAAAAACAATTTATTTATTTTTTACTGTAGAGTGTGTTTCCTCTCTAGAGAGAGAGGAGGGGGAAAGTGAGAAACCACCTCCCTGGAGGATGGCCATGCTGCAATCTCTTCTTCATTCTCCTCTTGGGATCTTGGGCACACATGCACATGTGCTCAGCATGTTTCCCAAGCTGCCTTGTCCAAGACTTGAACTATACAGTCAGTCATGTGGGATCCAGACACCATTTTTTTGTTTTTAACAAATTATTTTATTTAACTTTATTTATTTATTTATTCATTTATTTATTTATTTAAGGGAGAGAGAGAGAGAGAGAGAGAGAGCGAGAGCAAGCCATCAGGTCCAGGACTCGAACTGTGGTCAGCCATGTGGGAGTTCAGCGCCCTTAACCACCATGCCACCTGTTGGCCCTGGGCTCCAGCCACTTTAACCACCATGCCATAGGCTGCATTGGGTTCAAAGAATTTTTTAAAAAACTGAACTTTATACAAATGTTTTTAAGTCTGTGAATTAAATATTAGAAAGTTACAGACTATTTTTTAAAGTTTATTCATTCTTTCTATTAGAGAGAGAAGGACAGAGAAAGAGACAGACAGAGCGCACTCCAACAGGGTTTTCATGCCACAATCCCCTCCAGCCTCAGCCTGCCCAAATCATAGGCATGCTTGTGCATGCAGTGTGCTCAGTGATGCCTTAGGACTGGAACTGAGGACTTACTGTTCTATGTGGGTAACTGTGTAACTACCGCATCATGCTCTGCCCCAATTTTAGAACAGTAAGCAAAAGCTTACAATTTTTTTTCTACATGTTTGATAGTAGGAATATTTGTCTCTAATTTAATTTTGTGTGTGTTGTTATGTGAAGTGTGTATTTTATTTTTGGATAGGTTTTTCACTACAGGGCGCATGCGCTTGCCAGACAGACAGAAAGAGACATAGAGACAGAAAGTGAGAAATCACCCCCCGGGGGGATGGTCACGCCGCAATCCCTTCTCCTGCATTCTCCTCTTGGGATCTTGGGCATGCACGCACATGCGCCCGGTGTGTTTTAAGCCACCGGGTCCGGGACACGAACAGCGGTCGACTACGTGGGAGTCCAACGACATAGCCATTATGCTAACTGCTGGTTCCCAAGTGTGTATTGTTTTCATCAGACTTTCTATGTACAATTTATTTATTTATTTATTTATTTATTTTATTTATTTATTTTTTTAGACTAGAATTACTGTAATTGAAACATGGTTAGGTCCATTTCTTATAGTCTTAAAAGTTTTTTTTTTTTAACTGTGCACATGTAACATTCATTCCTCTCATTCTTCCTGTTCAAGCATCAGTGTTTCTAATGAAAAAATTTCAGACTAAATATCTAACAAAATGATTTTATGTTTCTCTTTTCACACACTGAGGTGATCATGCAGCAAAAGCAAATAAATCATTTTCTTTTGGGGTGAAAGCATTCATATTTGATAACTGATTTGAAAGTAAAATGAGATTTTACATAAACATTTTACGTTTTTTATGGACTTACACTTATTGATTTTCTTTTCAGGAAAGAATCATTATGAAAAGAAATATGTACATATCAAAAATATGTATGGCAAAATACAGTTATTTATTTCTGCTAGAGAAATAAATCTTGCAAAGTATAAACTCAGAACTTAATGGAAGAAGAATATGAAAACAAACCTCGTGATAAAAAGGTCTAGGAGAATAGTATTAAAGACAATAAAAACAAAAATGTTTTGTTTTATATAAGCAGAGGATCCTACCTGGAAATACAATCCAGAAGATGTAAAAGGAAAGGGAAATACAAATTACTGAGAGGGAAAAAAAAAA
>NW_006206460.1:40290-44542 GCF_000334495.1 Tupaia belangeri chinensis | reverse complement strand
TCATGTTCTTGTTTTTTTTTTTTTTTTTGAGATGTTTTTGCTATAGGGCATGTGCGCTCGCCAGACAAACAGACATAGAGACAGAAAGCGAGAAATCACCCCCCAGGGGGGATGGTCACACCACAATCCCTTCTCCTCCATTCTCCTCTCTGGATCTTGGGCACACATGCACACGCGCCCGGTGTGAGTTTTAAGCCACTGGGTCCGGGACGCAAACCGCGGTCAACTACGTCGGAGTCCAGCGACATAGCCATTACGCTAACTACTGGTTCCCTTAAACATTTTTTTTTAAAGAGAGGTTTGTGCTATAATGTTTATGTGCTCACTAGAGAGACAGACAGAGGCAGAAAGTGAGAAATCACCCCAGGGGTTAGCCATGCTGCAATTCCTTCTCTTCTATTCTCTCAGGAGCTCAGGATTTTGAGCACACGTGCACGCACACCCAGTGTTTTTTTTTGTTTGTTTTGTTTTGTTTTGTTTTTTTTTTTTAGATTTTTGCTATAGGGCATATGTGCTTGCCAACCAGACAGAGAAAGAAAGTGAGTAATAACCCCCCGGGGGGAAGGCCACACCACAATCCCTTCTCTTCCATTGTCCTCCAAAGATTTGGGCACACACACACACACAAGTGCCCATTGTGAGTTTTAAGCCACCAGGTCTGGGACTCTAGCCACTGTCAACTACATGGGAGTCCAGTGATGTAACCGTTTTGACATCTGCTAGTGTCCTCAAATATTTAACATTTAAACGAGGGACATCAGACTGTATACAGACAAAAGTAGTCTACTCCAGGGTAGGTTTTCAGTTAATCTTAGAATGCAGGATTTATACTTTAAATAAGGAAAATAATTTTTGTTTCCTTACATTTGAGTAAGTAGATTTGCTAATTTACTTTTCTTAACAAAGAAGCATTTAATTTACTAATAGGTTTAAATGTACAGAAAAGTTACAAAGATATTATACAGAGTTCCCGTATGCTTTATACCCAGTTTTCCCCATTTAAAATGTTTCACATTGCTATATTGCATTTGTCACAAATAACAAATCAATATTAATATGTCATTAAGTCCATACTTCATTTGAATTTCCTTATTTTTTGTTTCATGTTCTTTTCCATTCCAAGATTCCACACCAGGATACCACATGACATTCAGCCCCTAGACTTCTCCTGGCTGAATGTAGACAGTCCCTCACAGTTGCAGTGGTTAAGATGCTGGATCCCCCATGACCGAGTGCATAATTGGGCCTCTTAAACTCTACAGTTTTCCTCAGTTAGGTGCTACCTATTTCTAGTGTACAGAAGAGCTATCGCTTTTTACATTTTCATTGTATAACCACATTGTATTCCCATTCTTGGTCCCAATGATATTTCGATCTCTATTTTTTCGATGAGCATTTATTGATCACTTACTCTGTGGATTGCACAGTGATGAGCAAGACAGGCAAGGTCCCTGCCTCTCAGGGACCTGACTAGTTGGGCCACAGTCAGTATAGACGGATAATTCTCACTACATCTTTGCCAAGTGGTGTGATAAGTAGTACGAAGAAAAACAAAAATAAATCAGGTGTGGTAGCTGAATAATGTTTCCACAAAAGGTATTCACATCCTAGTTCTTAGAGCTCTTGAATGATACCCTATACAGCCAAAATAGGGAGGGACTTCAATAACAGAATTAAATTACGATTCTTCAGATTGGCACATTATCCAGGATTATTTAGGTAGGGCCTAAGTGCAACCATATGTGTGCTTCATTAAAGGGAAGGAGTGAGCGTTTCGACATATGGAGAAGGCAGAGAAAAGTTGGTGCAGAGAGAAGTTGAAAGATTCTTGCCTTAAAGATTGAGTAATAGCGGCCAGAAGATGGTGTAGCAGTCACATCACTGGAGCCCCACAGGGCCAACCGTGGATGGAGTCCTGGACCCAGTGCGTGCGTGCCCAAGATCCTGGGAGGAGACTGGAGGAGAAGGGATTGCGGCATGGCCATCCTCGCTGGGGTGTGATTTCTCACTTTTCCTCTCACTGTCTCTCTTTCTCTATTGCACTCTAAGGCAAAAACCTTCATTAAAAAAATATTGACGTATTAGAGTGGAAAGCCACATGATGGCAGCAGCCATGAGAAGCTGGAGAGCCAAGGACCAAGTTCTCCCTGAGAGGCTTTGCAGGGAACCTGGCTTTACTTATTTATTTTTTCTGGAGAGGTTTTTGCTATAGGGCGCACATACTCGCCAGAAAGACAGAGAGAGACAGAGAAAGAGAAAGTGAGAAATCACCCCCTAGGGAGATGGCCATGCCACAATCCCTTCTCCTCCATTCTCCTCTCAGGATCTTGGGCACACATGCACATGCGCCCGGCGTGAGTTTTAAGCCACCGGGTCCAGGACTCGAACTGTGGTCGTCCACATGGGAATCCAACGACATAGCCATTATGCTAACTGCTGGTCCTGAGCCTGGCTTTATTGACACCCTGTTTTGGGCCTAGTGATATTGCTATTGGATGTTTGGTCTCCAAGACCATTACAGAATTAACATCTGCTACTTTAGATCACCAGGTATGGTAATTCCTCACAGTGGGCACAGGAAAATGGTACAGCAGGGCAAAGGGTCAGCAAGTCGGAGTGGGCTGGGAGCATCTTCGGGAAGCCCTTCCTGCTCACACCTGTAGTCTAAGAGGGCTGGAAGAGAAAAAACACTCATCTCTGCAGCCAGTCTAGCAGCAGAAGGGTGAGAGGCTGAGATATGGTTTTCCTGTCCCCCCCTTGTGGGGAGCCAAAGAGGAGATGTGAGGAATGTGCAGGACGAGACCACCAGAATAAGACCAGGGTCTTTATCTGGACATGGCCTTGGCTGGCTGGATTGTTATGAGCAGAATGTTTTGGGGTTGTTTTGAACAGAATGTTCCAAAGTATCTTTATAACGACCTGATAAATTCAGTAAGGACTTAAAATCTTACATCACAGAGGTCTCTGGAGTGAGTATAAATACTAGCAATAAAGTACATTCGGTGCTGACCAGTATTGACTGGCAGGCCTCCCGTTACTATCCTGTCTTCTTGTCTTTCTTTAATCCTCACCCCCAACTCAGGAACTGTTCACCGTTGGCGGGTCCGACACCCCGTCATTCACGTTATGTTAGATGTGGAGAAAGGGCGTGGGAGAAGCACTGGGAATGGAAGCCTGGGTTCTAGCCCAGCCTTGTCGCTAGCCAGTCCGTTCTCATGCTTCCTCAGTCATCAGGTTCTGCATGGGAAATGGGTATGTCTCCCATGACGCAATTTCTTGGCACAGTAGAAGCTTTACCCCAGGACTGCTGGAGAATCCCTGCAGTGTGCTGGGGGCTTTCTAGTCTAGGACCCACACCCATGTCCTCTGCATCTCACCCTCCCTCTGCAACTTCTGCTGCAGCCAGCCTGCCCAGTCAGCATGTCTGCTGCAGCTTTTCAGCATTGAAGCACAACTGCTTTGTGATGCCTGGAGAGAAAAGCCCCTCCCTGTGGGGACGCAGGCCCATCCAGTTTAGCTTCTGACTCAGAAAACTGTCTCAGCAGCCTCAGGCTCAGTGAACTCAGCCTGAGGTTCCCAGGTTTCTATTACTCCTCCCTCCTCTCCCTGCCCAGGAACCACTCTGTCCCTACCTTTCCTTTCCCTTCCCCTCATTCCGTCCACAAATTCTCCTCTGCCCTCTCTCCAGCGTCACCGACTCATTCAGCACACACGGACTGCGTCGGAGTAGGTGCCAGGATACCGTGTTCATTGGAACACCTGTATTTCTGCTCCCAGCTTCTCTATATCTCTGTAGCGGAGACGAACATTGGTAATCATCACACTGGGGTTATATTGGTACACTCTGAGATAGGTATTGTAACGGCAAGGAGTGCATGCAACCGGAAGTACTGGACATGGCAAGGGAGATGGCCTCGGGTGGGACAATGCCCCTTGGGGGGTGCTTTTTTTCTCTCTCTCTTTCTGTCTTTCAGGTGAATGCACATGCTGTCTGGCAATTTAAAAAAATGTAGAGCTCTAGCATATTGAGTTTTCGACCTTCTATTTTATGAAATGATAAGGAAAAGAAACCAACTATCTTCATTACTACTTTTATTTTATTGAAGGGAAAAAAGAAGTAAGCAATTATCTTAAAATAAAAAGTTTTCAGTTAAATTCATTTAGGTGTATACAAGCTTCCCGCTACATTTTCTTATGCTTCCTCTTCCCTTTGAAGAACAGTTGGCCTGTGGTGAATATACATATATATATA
>NW_006206460.1:36244-40216 GCF_000334495.1 Tupaia belangeri chinensis | reverse complement strand
TAGAGGGTACCTGGGCTCCCTGGAGAGATAGAGAAGGGACAGAGAAGTGAGAAAGAATCCCCCATGGCAGATAGTCACACCGCAATCCCTTCTGCATTTCTTCCTTCAGTATTTTGAGCATGCGTGCCCGCGCACCTACTGTGTTTTTCAATCTGCTGGGGTCAGGACTGTTATCTTGTGGTTGGGAATATGAGATTCAGTGACTTCAACCACTATACCGCCCAAATTTTAATATGGGCCATCACCGGTCTGAAAGTGGCCACGCGAGAGTCCGTAGCTCTGGTAGACACCTTGCATTAGTGAACAAGGACTGCAGCTTCCCTTCTGAGACTGCCCTGGCCCACACATCCAGTCCACAACATTGCGAACCCTGAGAGGCCTTGGCAGTGGGATACAACTGGCAGCACCAATGAAGTGTTTTATGTCAGCCCTGCTTCCTGTCACTCACACCACAGTAGGAAGACTAGTTAGAGCTAAACCCTGGGGCAGACATGAACAGAGCGACAGCATGGTCATGATCTCCAGGGTTTGGTCTCAGGTTCTGCATATGCAATCTTGGGAGCACAAGGCAAAAAGACTAAAAACACTGAGGCCAGGGATCCCCTAGAGGTTTAGATTTGCTAGGTACATTGGACCTGACGTTGTCACACATTAGATACTTGTGGTTTAATAATTCAAATAGGTACACGAGGCAAATAAAAACAGAAACTGCCCCCTGATTTGCCACCCCATCTCTGGTTAGTTTCCCCTGAGGCAGCCACCACCAACACTCTTCGTGACTTCCTGGGTGTTTCTTCTTTAAGTCACAGGGTTGTAGGGCAAATCCTCACCTCCCTACTGCACATATTAGCTCTTGTTGCCTGCGGAACAGTCTCCCTCCCTTCCAGTATCCACAATCTACTCCCTGGGATTTGTGAATATTTCACTTTATGCGACAAAAGAGACTGCAGCATAATTCGAAATGCTGGGAGATTATCCTGGATTATCCAAGTAACCTAATATCATGGTGAAGCTTCCTTACAAAGGAAGGAGGAGGGTAGTCAGGAAAATGCGATGGTGGATGCAGAGGTTGGTGTGATGTTCTTCGAGGATAAAGGGGCCACATGCCAAGGAATGCAGTGGACCTCTAAATGCTACAACCTCCTCTTGGAGGTTCCTCCACATGAAAACAGCCCTGTTGACTCCTTGATTTTAGCCCAGTGAGCCCAGATTTCTCAGCAACCAAGCAAGCCCGGGGCCAGCAGGTAGCGTGGAGGTGAAGACGCTGGAACCCGCACAGCCTACGGCGTGATTTGAATCTTGGACCTGGTGGCTTGAAAAACATGTCTAGAGCATATGCATGCATGCCCAGAATTCTGAGAGAAGAATGAAGGAGAAGGGATCATGGCATGGCCATGCCAATGCCCCCTGGGGGGGGATGAGGGGTGATTTCTCACTTTCTCTCTCTCTGTTTCTCTGGTGAATAAATAAATAAATCAAAATTGAGGTGTCTTCTGTCTCAGTATGCCCAGATGCATGGGGCATGTGGACATATTCCCTCTAAGGTTAATGGTAGGTAAGACATTGCATCTGGCACTTTCTCCAGGCAAAAAGAGGCACAATGCCCAGTGGACCTGTTTGGATTCCAGAAGCAACACATTCCTCAATGGGGTAAGTTACTGTAGCCTGTCTACAGAGTCCCTGAAACACTGCAAGCTTTAAGTGGGGCCCACAACAGGGGAAGGCTCTGCAGCAGATCCTGGCTGCTGCGTAAGCCTCTCTGCCAGTTAGACTATGTGATCTGGCAGGTACAGTGGTACTTGAGGTGTGAGTGGCAGATAGGGGAAATGTCCATAGCCTTTGATAGGCTCGGTAAGTGATTTAGGGTGGATGCCTTTAGGATTTTGGAGTAAGGCCCTGTGGTCATCCACACATTACCACTCTCCCTTCGGGAGCCATCTCTTGGCCTACAACTGGGCCTTAACAGAGATCGAATGTTTGCCTGTGGTCCACCCAGTTACCATGTGAGCTTAGCTGGCTATCATGAGCTGGGTGTTACCTGACCCGCCATGCCATACGGTTGGTCGGCACAGTAGCACTTATCACTGGACGGAGGTGATACCGATGTGACTGGATCTGGACAGGCCCTGCAGGCATGTGGAGGTTACACAGAGAAGGAGCCCAAATGCCATGGTACCTGCTCCTGCTGCACTGACTTCTCTCTCCCAGCCTGTGCTTACGGCCCCATGGGAAGTTCTTCCAGGTCCGTGGACAGAAGAAGAGAGACGGATACCGATGTTTCTGCAGCTCTGGGGCAATACCCAAAAGTGACCTTCTGTGTTGAAGGTGGACACCTCTCCATGGACTCTGCTCTTGCTGTGTCCTTAGGAGCTGCCTCCTGCTTTCAGACAGGTTTTACTAGGACTCCACTGTGGTGAGGCCATCAGACAGGAGATTGCCGCTTCTAGTACTAGCTTGTTACACTCACGGATCCAGAGGGGGCTCTACCTCACAGCAGGGCCACTGTGAAGGCACCAGGGTGGGACAGAAGACAGAGGCAGCGAGGCTAATACCTAAGCAGAGCCTCCATTGTGGTTTCTGTAGGAAGGAGCAGATGACGCAGGATGGGCAAGTTTGAATCATTTTGGTGGGTTCTGAGCATAGGGTCTGTCCCTAGACTTCTGGTACCTGGTTCTAGAGTGATTAGGGCAGGAGAATAGTGGCCCAGAGAGTATGAGCCCCATAAAGAAGCTGGCTGGGTATGGGCTCAGGCTTGGCTGGATGGCATATGAACCACATGCTTGTAGCCTGGTCCTTTATTACCTCTAGGAATTGGCTGGTCCTAGAAGAGGCTGTCTTTACAGGGTCAGCAAAGGAGCAAATACACAAACTGGAAAGCACAGTTGTTACTCCCTCTCAGGTCTCTGTGTTGATTCTCTGCTCGTAACTTCCTAGACCATGTATGTGGTTTTAGTTTCAGTGGCATTCTGACATGAAGGCCAGCCCTAGTTCCCAAGACAGAGACTCTCTCTACCTAGAGCTCAGGTCCAGACAAACTGGTTTTTCTTTCTTTCTTTTTTTTTTTTTTTTTGCCTCCAGAATAGCATTTTATTAATTAATTTATTTTGCATTCTTTCACTGAACAGCATCACAGCATACAAAATGCAATTTCTCATCCAGAATATACTGTATATACTGTAAAGTGACTTAATCATACATGTTATCGTCAACAGATAATTTTCCATTTCTTGCTTCTTGTGTGTATATCTATCTATCTGTCTATCTATATCTATCTATTTATATTTCCCCCCTATTTCTTACCCTCTGTCATTTCTCACCCTCTCCCACATTGTCTCTGGTATCTGCAGTTGCTTCACATTCCTATTTAATTTTTTCCCATGTTTCATTGATTCACAAAATATCTTTATTAATCTAAATACTTTCGATAGCAAGTTTAGCTGATCTATACATATCTGTGAACATATGTTGACTTTAGGCATGAAACTCTGTGGGTAGAATGAATATACTATAAAGTAGCAGCTAGCTGAGGATATATAGGTGATTGTGCTCATTAAATAGGTATTTTTTAATATATTTTTTTATTTCAAGAAAGGCAGTTTTAACTTTAATAAATCAAAATCAAGAAATGTTAAGAGAACTTTGCTTAAGACTTAAAGCCAGAAAACAGGTTAGGATTTTGTTGAATAATATGTACTTGAACCTGTTCAAAACTCAAAAGAAGACAAAAATTCTGAACTCTGGAAAACAAGGCATAGAAGATCAGTAATGTTTTAGTCAAAAGTCATAAAATTCTATTTCATCAGTTCATGTACTTTATCTTCTGTTGTGGTCCAATCTTTCCATTTAAATTCTGGAAGATAACGTTCAACTCTGAATTTGTACCTACCATTAAACTGGCTATTTTCTTTCTTTCTTTCTTTCTTCCTGTCTTCCTGTCTTCCTTTCTTCCTGTCTTCCTTTCTTCCTTTCTTT
>NW_006206460.1:31822-36225 GCF_000334495.1 Tupaia belangeri chinensis | reverse complement strand
CTTTCTTTCTTTCTTTCTTTCTTTCTTTCTTTCTTTCTTTCTTTCTTTCTTTCTTTTTCTTTTTCTTTTCTTTTTTGGAGAGGTTTTTGCTATAGGGTGCGTGCACTCACCAGAGAGACAGAGAGAGACAGAGAGACAGAAAGTGAGAAATCACCCCCCAGGGGGAGATGGCCATGCCAAAATCCCTTCTCCTCCATTTTCCTCTTGGGTTCTTGGCCACGCATGCACATGCACCCGGCATGAGTTTAAGCCACCGGGTCTGGGACTTGAACTTCAGTTGACTACGTGGGAGTCCAGTGACATAGCTATTATGCTAACTGCTGGTCCCCAAACTGGCCATTTTATTAGCTGTTTTAGAACTCTTATTTCTGTGTGTCTGACTTTTGTTTTCCTGAGACAGCATTCCCTTTAGGACTTCTTGGAGAACTGGTCTGGTGTTGGTAAATTCTTTCAGCTTTTGTTTATCTGAGAATGTTCTTGTCTTCTCTTACCGTATGAAGGATAATCTTGCTGGATATAGTATTCTATAAAATTGTTTTTCACTCAACACTTTGAGTATATTTTCACATTCTTTCCTTGCTCACATTGTTTCTGATAAGAAGTACACTGTTAGTCTAATGGGATGTACTTTGTAGGTAACTTGATGCTTCTCTTTTGCCAATCTTAGTATCTTGTCTTTATCTGTGGTTTTTGGTCAATCTGGGTATTATGTGTCTTGGAGAAGATAGTTTTTTGGGTTGATCCTATTTGGGGTCTTTGTATTTCTTGGGTCTGGATCTTTGAATGACTCTCTAGGTTTGGAAAGTTTTCTTCCAGGATTTTATGGAAAAGAGTATTAATGCCCTTATTAGCCTCTTCACCTTCTGGGATACTGATTGTCTGGATGTTTGGATGTTTAATGGTATCTAGTATTTCTCATATATTATTCTAATTTTGGGGGACTATTTTCTCAGTCTTCGTGGTGGATTTTACCAGTCCAGAGATTCTGTCTTCTACACCTGAGATTCAATTTTCTGTATGACCTAGTCTGCTTTTAATACTTTCAAGGAAGGTTTTCACTTCCTGTATTATAACCTTCATCACCAACAGTTTAATTAGATTCTTTTTTATGGTGCATATCTCATCTTTCAACTCTTGCAAGATCTTCCTCACCCCATGGAAATCATCAGCTCTTTTCTTCTGGAGTTCATTGTCTCTCTTCTCTTCCATCTCTGTTAGCTTTGTCACTATGAATATTCTAATTTCTTTATCAGACATTTCCATGAGTTCCATCGTACTATTTGTGTATGAAGAGGAGTTATTCTTTTCTCTTGGAGGAGAGGTCTTTGCTTGGTTTCTCATATTTCTTGTGCCTCTGCAGTGATTTCTAGTCATTGGATGGGTTATTCGTTTCTTCCTAGTATCTAGAAGTTCAATCTTAGTGGTCAGAAGCGTGCAGTAGGAGGTGATCTGCAAACTCTTTACCGTTCCAATTTTCTCCCTTTGTGCCACCGATTCAGCGGGAATTGATAAATATGTTGACCCTGATAGTACTCAGATGCTTGGCTATGTTTCACTTAGACCTATCTAGACACTCAGTGTGTGGAAGCAGGGTGGGTGACTTTTCAACAGAACATGTTCATTTCCCTTATTCCCTGAAAGTGCTAGAACTCAGCTCCCATAGAGGACTCAATCTTTTTGTGAAGGCTTGCCCTTTTTGCCTCTCCAGGGGAACGTCTCGGCAGAACATCTTCATCCTCTTATGTCCTGAAAGCACTAGAACTCAGATCCCATGGAGGACTCACAGGCCCAGACTAACTCTTTCTAGCCAGCTTATGTGAGCAGATGGACTTCCCTCCCTTAATCCAGCCTGGCCCCAAGAGTAGAGTCCTTCATGGTTATCAGCATCATGGAGGGATGATGGGGGTTGGAGGGGTGTTAGTGCTGACATCTCATAGTGAGATGTGCATGGCACCACTGAAATGCAAGTTTTTTGGTCACCTGGACTAGCAAAACTCTCAGGGCCACTATAGGGTCTTGGTGAGTTTAGTACCTGGTTCCCAATTCCGTTTTCATTTTGGGGCAGTGGTGTTTTCTCTTGATGGGATCCTCTGAATTTTATGCAAAGTTTTGAAGTATTCATCACAGGAGAGGTGGTTTTTTTTTAAAAATTTTTTAAATTTCTAAATTATATCCACCTGAATTCTGGAAAGGCCAGTGGCATCTAATATGCAATGACTGCTTCCACCCTGTGTTCAGAATGTTAGACCTTTGGACATGGTATTCTCAGTATGGAGGTTACCCCCATCCTTTATCACCGAGTGACCCCAGCTGTCTGCCCTGTCTCTGCAGATAACAGTGACTTTATTGCTCATGGTCTCCTGGCTATTAGCCTGAAGAATCCTGGGAATGCCCTTAAAGCCAGAGGCTATCCGTCTGTCAGGTTGACATAGCCCAGCTAGGATGGAGCCTACTTCCCCAGGGAGTTGGGGGCTCACCATGCAGGCCAGGTACACTCACTAGTCAGGGAAGTCTCTAGCACAACTGTAAGGGGAGAAGTAAGGCAGGAGGGTGACCAGGGTGCTTGCTGCGAGGGGCCTCTTTAATGGTTCAGAATCAGTGACTCACCTGCTCAGTCTCTGGGCTGCACACCTGATTGATATCAGAATCTCCATGGGCAGAATCTGGGGGCTGAAAACTAGGGCCTAATGAGCCATCCTGTTATTCTGATTTTGCGGGGCTCTGGCTAGGCCCACATTCTGGCCTCTGGAAGAGGCCCCTAGGGGTTCTGAAGCTCAGCCTGGCACTGGGATCCATGGCCAGGCCCCTGGGAGATTTCTGGTGAAGTAAACAGAACCTGTTCTTAAACCATCATTTAGTCTCTCCCAAACTCATAGCAGCCGAGGAGAAGGAAGAGCTCCTGACCTGTGGCTTTGGAACTCTCCCACTTGCATACGCCTTGCAACCTGTGCCTCCTGGTGGAAACCCACCGACAGTGTACTACTATTCCAGTTCCTGTATCTGCTCTTCTCAGGGACAGAAAGTCCTAACAAATGGCTTAAACAAAACTTTTGACAGTCTCATCTTCCTGTCTTTGTAGACATCACAAGTAATTTCTGAGCATTTAGAGTGGAACAGACTCAATTTGTTATTAAATTCAACAGAGATAAAATTGCACTTCCGTCCTATCATCAGAGCAAACATATCATAGAGAAAATTAAAAGACTTATAAAAGCTCTACATATTGTGCTTTGGAAGCATGAGCCTATCAGAATACCGTAGAGGACCACTACAGCACCCCTAATCCTCTCATTCTGCAAGCTCACTCAGAAACAAAAGGGTGCAGGTGGGGGAGGGACTCTCCACGTTCAGCATGACACGCACGCACTTTGGATAAACACCAGGTATGTCAATATTGAGAGTACCGATGATGGCAAATTAGCTTGCTTCTGATCCGTTAATTAATCTAGGTTGGACTGGAGACAATAAAAGGGACAAACAAGGTCGGGACAAAATTATTGAGGACAATGAAGAAGAAAGGGGAGATGAGGAGGGACGGCGTGGGCAGAGGGCCACTGGAGCCCTCCCCTACTCCTCCCTCCCGCTGATGCTTTCCTTTCTCTACAGAATTTCCTCCCAACTCCCCAGCACCCACCCCCCTCCCATGCTGTGTCTTTTTCTTCCTTGTTTGGAAATTTGATCAGGTCCTGGATAAGCTCTGGATAAGCACAAGCAGGGAGCAGTTGGGGACAGAGGGTAGAGGGCAGGAGAGGCCACCGCAGTGTCCGTAATGGAACAGGACTAGAATGGGATGCTGTTTGTCCAACCCCTGCCCAGCCCCTGTTCAGTGACCAGTCTGCTCTGTGCCTCTGCTCCTAAAGGGGGGGGGGTGGAGTTTGGTGAGTGGCTCCCTGCAGGGGCGGGCGAGTGCTCCCTAACTTCAGGGCTCCTCCTCCTCTCACTCCACCTTGATTGATGCCTGAGCCCCTTAGAAAGGATACAGAATTCTGTCCCAAATGAATGGGGTGTTCTGCATGGGGGTATCAGGAGCCAGGTAGAAGGCCTGAAGACTCGCTGGTCGGGCCCCGCTACCATGTAGGGAGAGGGTAGACCTTTGGATTTTCATGATGAAATATCCAATTTTCTATGCAGGGAGAGAAACAGTCTCTAAGAACTAAAAGACAAAAAGTCAGCATCCACCCCTCACCCTCTCACCCACTGCCATCCCTCACACCAAGTGCTGAGAACTGTGGTCTTGCAGGCTGTCTCCCAGTGAAAGCTTGCTTGGTGTTTTTCAGTTTTGAGGGGATCCATCATTCTATTATAATAACACACTCAGTATAAATTTAATTTTTTTAAAATTTTTTTTAAAAGAGGTTTTTGCTATAGGGCGCATGCGCTCGCCTGACAGAGAGAGACAGAGA
>NW_006206460.1:31060-31660 GCF_000334495.1 Tupaia belangeri chinensis | reverse complement strand
CCTTCTCCTCCACTCTCCTCTCGGGATCTTGGACACGCACACACACGTGCCTGGCGTGAGTTTTAAGCCACCGGGTCTGGGACGCGAACCGCGGTTGACTACGTGGGAGTCCAGCGACATAGCCATTACGCTAACTGCTGGTTCCCTCTCATTTAATCTTAAATGGATAATTGCCTAAGGCAGAACTATGTTTCCTTTGCTGTGTAGAAGCTTTTTAGTTTGATGTAATTCCGCTCATCTATTTTTTGGTATTATTGCCTGTGCTTTGGGGGTCTTATTTAAGAAATCTTTGCTGGGCCAGCAGCTGGTATAGTGGTAAAGGTGCTGGACTTCCACATGGGCAACTGCAGTTTGAGTCCTGAACCCAGAGGCTTGAAACTCATGCCAAGCATATGTGCGTGTGTACCCAAAATTCTGAAAGGAGAATGGAGGAGAAGGGATTGCGATGTGGCCATTCCCCTGAAGAGGATTTCTCACTTTTTCTGTCTGTCTCTCTTTGTCCTATAGCAAAAATCTCTTACTAAAAGAGAGAGAGAGAGAGAGAGAGAGAGAGAGAGAGAGAGAGAGATTTTTTCTCGCTCTCACATGTCTGTGGGGGCG
>NW_006206460.1:24478-30355 GCF_000334495.1 Tupaia belangeri chinensis | reverse complement strand
GGGTGGTGGAGTTTGGTGAGTGGCTCCCTGCAGGGGCGGGCGAGTGCTCCCTAACTTCAGGGCTCCTCCTCCTCTCACTCCACCTTGATTGATGCCTGAGCCCCTTAGAAAGGATACAGAATTCTGTCCCAAATGAATGGGGTGTTCTGCATGGGGGTATCAGGAGCCAGGTAGAAGGCCTGAAGACTCGCTGGTCGGGCCCCGCTACCATGTAGGGAGAGGGTAGACCTTTGGATTTTCATGATGAAATATCCAATTTTCTATGCAGGGAGAGAAACAGTCTCTAAGAACTAAAAGACAAAAAGTCAGCATCCACCCCTCACCCTCTCACCCACTGCCATCCCTCACACCAAGTGCTGAGAACTGTGGTCTTGCAGGCTGTCTCCCAGTGAAAGCTTGCTTGGTGTTTTTCAGTTTTGAGGGGATCCATCATTCTATTATAATAACACACTCAGTATAAATTTAATTTTTTTAAAATTTTTTTTAAAAGAGGTTTTTGCTATAGGGCGCATGCGCTCGCCTGACAGAGAGAGACAGAGAGACAGAAAGTGAGAGATCACTCCCCAGGGGGGATGGCCACGCTGCCATCCCTTCTCCTCCACTCTCCTCTCGGGATCTTGGGCACGTGCCTGGCGTGAGTTTTAAGCCACCGGGTCTGGGACGCGAACCGCGGTTGACTACGTGGGAGTCCAGCGACATAGCCATTACGCTAACTGCTGGTTCCCTCTCATTTAATCTTAAATGGATAATTGCCTAAGGCAGAACTATGTTTCCTTTGCTGTGTAGAAGCTTTTTAGTTTGATGTAATTCCGCTCATCTATTTTTTGGTATTATTGCCTGTGCTTTGGGGGTCTTATTTAAGAAATCTTTGCTGGGCCAGCAGCTGGTATAGTGGTAAAGGTGCTGGACTTCCACATGGGCAACTGCAGTTTGAGTCCTGAACCCAGAGGCTTGAAACTCATGCCAAGCATATGTGCGTGTGTACCCAAAATTCTGAAAGGAGAATGGAGGAGAAGGGATTGCGATGTGGCCATTCCCCTGAAGAGGATTTCTCACTTTTTCTGTCTGTCTCTCTTTGTCCTATAGCAAAAATCTCTTACTAAAAGAGAGAGAGAGAGAGAGAGAGAGAGAGAGAGAGAGAGAGAGAGAGATATTATTCCTGGCTCTTACATGGCTGTGGTGGCAAAAGCCAATGAGAATGACTAAGGCCAGCAATTGCCTTGGGAACTCCACTATCTCCCTACCACTTCCAGGTGTCCAGAACTCCTCTCCAACATCATTACTGGCTCCTGCAAAGCTGCATCCCCAGAAGCCAGTGAGAATGCTTGAGGCTAGTGATCGTCTTGGGAACTCCACTGTCTCCCCACTGCTTCCAGCTGAAACCATGTAGCTCAGTCCGAGGTGAACCTGTTCTCAAAAAACTCAGAGGCCACTGCAATATCCAGCCCCAGTGACAATAGTGCAGAAAATAGGAATAAACTTATAATTCACCACATGACCAGAAACCAGTGAAGAGGCACAAGAAATATGAGAAACCAAGAAAATATCTCTCCCTCAAGAGAAAAGAACAATTCCTTATATGTCCTGTTCCTTATCACAGACAGTGCAATAGAACTCATGGAAATGTCAGATAAACAATTCAGAATATCCATAGCGACAAAACTAAGTGAGATACAAGAGAAAAGAGACAATGGGCTCCAGGAGATGTGAAGTCCTTGCACGATTTGAAAGAAAAATTAGACACCATAAAAAAAAAAGAATGAAATAGAACTATTATAGATGAAGGCTGTAATAAGGAAATCAAAAACCTTTCTTGAAAGTATTAAAAGCAGATTAGATCATGCAGAAGATTAAATTTCAGATGTAAAAGACAAAACCTCTAACCTAGAAAAAAAGCCACTCAAAAATACAAAAGATAACCAAAAAAAAAAAAAAAAGAGGACAATATACAAGAAATACTAGATACTTCTAAACACCCAAACATTTGGATTATTGCTATCTCAGAAAGTGAAGAAATTAATAGGGCATTGATAATCTATTCTATTCTATGAAATCTTGGAAGAAAATTTTTCAAGTCTAGAGAGACATTCAAACAGCCAGACCCAAGACATACAAAGGACCCCCAAATAGAATCAATCCAAGAAGATGGTCTCCAGGATACATCATGGCCAGATTGGTCAATACCAAAGATAAAGACAAGATGCTAAAATTGGCAAGAAAGAAATGTTAAATTACTGGGGCCAGCAGTTAGCGTAATGGCTATGTCGCTGGACTCCCATGTGGCTGACCACAGTTCGAGTCCTGGACCCGGTGGCTTACATTCATGCCGGGCATGTGTGCATGTGTGCCCAAGATCCCGAGAGGAGAATGGAGGAGAAGAGATTGCTGCGTGGCCATCCCCCCTGGGGGGGGATTTCTTGCTTTCTGTCTCTCTGTCTCTGTCTGTCTGGTGAGCGCACACGCCCTATAGTGAAAAAAAACCTGTTAAAAAAAAAAAAAGTTAAAAAAAAAACAAACGAAATGTTAAATTACTTACAAAGGATATCTCATCAGGTTAACATCAGATCTCTCACCAGAAGCAATGCAAGCAAGGGAAGAATAGGAAGGTATATTCAATGTGTTAAGAGAAAAACAATTTCAGCCAAGATGATTATATCCAGCATGATCATCCTTCAAATAGGAAGAAAAGATAAAAACATTCTCAGATAAATAAAATCAGACCAGCTCTTCAAGAAGTTCTGAAGGGAGTTCTATAACAGGAAAATGAAAGAGGGACAGACAGAAATAAGAGAACAAAAAACAACCAAGAGAGACTGGTAGGTGGTATGGTGGTTAAAGGCGCTGGATTCACACATGGCAGACCGCAGTTTGAGTTCCGGACCTGGCAGCTTGTTTTCTTGCTTTCCCTTTCTCTCTCTCTCTCTCTCTGTCTCTGTCTGGCCAAATAAAGAAAAAAATAATAACAAATAGAAATAAATAAATACTTCTTTAAAAAGAAAAAAAACAAGAAAATGACCAACTTAATGGTTAGGATGAGCCCAGAAATATCAATAATAACATTGAATGTTAATGAATTAAATTCTCCAGACAAGAGACACAGAGCGACTGACTAAATGGTTAAAAAAAAGTGAAAACCCTCTATCTGTTGCCTACAAAAATGCACCTAATGGATATAGACATACATAGACTAAAAGTGAAGAGCTGGAAAAAGAAATTTCATGCAAATAGAAATAAAAAAAGAGCTGGAGTCATGATACTGATTTCAGACAAAATAGACTTCAAGAAAAAAAAATCTTAAAAGAGACAAAGAAGGGCATTATATAGTAAAACAACTAATTCATCAAGAAGATGTAAAGCTTATAAATATCTATGCACCCAACTCAGGAGTATTGAAATATAATAAAGGAAAGGCTGCTAGATTTAGAAGGAAAGATAGACTGCAACACAGTAATGGTTGGTGTTCTCAACATTCCACAATCTCCTTTGGAGAGATTATCTAGACAGAAAATAATAAAAGAAATACAGGATCTAAACAATACCATAAATCAAATGGACTTGACAGATATCTATAGACCTTCCACCCCAAAACAATGAAATCATTTTTTCTCATCCTTACATGGAACCTTTTCAAATATCAACCACATGACAGGCCACAGAACAAGACTCTACAGATTCAAAGGCATGGGGACTATATCCAGCATCTTCTCTGATCATGATGGAATTAAACTTGATATTAATATCAGGGAAACAACACAAAAATATACAATCATATGGAAACTAAATAATCTACTACTGAATGACTTCACAACTACTGAAGAAATTAAGAATAAAGTTAAAAGTTTCATTGAAACCAATGACAATGAGTATGAGTGTCCACAATCTATGGGACACAGCAAAAGCAGTCATAAGAGGGAAGTTTATAACAATTAGTGCACATAAGAAAAAGATGGAAAGATGGCAAATGGATAACCTAACATCACGCTTCAGAGAATTGGAAAAACAACAACAAAATCTATAAAATGCCAGGAGAAAAGAGACAATAAAAATTTGAGCAAAAATAAATGAAATAGAAAATAGAAAATAAAGTATAAAGAAAATACGTAAAAGCAAAAGCTGGTTCTTTGAAAAAGTAAACAAGATTGACACACCATTAGCTAGACAAATTAAGAAGAGAGAAAAGAACCAGATAAATCAAATTTTCAATGAAACAGACAATATTACAACAGACACAAAAGAAATACAAAACATCATTAGAAAATAGTATTAACAACTATACGCCAACAAACAAGAAAATCTGGATGAGATGGACAAATTCCTGAACACGTACAATTTACTATGATTGAATCAGGAGGACATGGACACAGAAAGCCTTAATAGATGTATAATAAGCAATGAGACTGAATTGTAATAAATAACCTGCCAACAAAGAAAAGTCCTGGTCCTAATGGCTTCACTTTTGAATTCTACAAAACTTTTAAAGAAGAGTTAATCCCCATTTTACTCAAGTTATTTTTAAAGATAAAAAATGAAGGAATCCTTCCTAATTCATTTTATGAAGCCTCTGTAATCCTTATCCTCAAAAGAGACAAAGACATGACAAATAAGGAAAACCATAGACCAATAACTATGATGAATGTAGACACAAAAATTCTCAAGAAGATACAAGCAAATCATGTCCAACAAAATATAAAAAAGATTATACATCATTACCAGGTAAACTTCATTCCAGGGATGCAAAGGTCATTCAACATATACAAAAGCATAAACATAATACACTGCATTAACAGAAAGAAAGATAAAAACCATATGATCATATTTTTTGATGCAGAAAAAACATTTGATAAAATACAGCATCCTTATCATAGCCACAAAAAGTATAAAATATATAGGAATAAAACTAACCAAAGAAGTCAAGGACCTCTATAAGAAAAAACATGAAAATCTTAAAAAGGAAATAAAAAATGACACAAAAAAGTGGAATAATATCCCATGTTCCTGGATTGGGAGAATTAATATAATCAACATGACCAATTCTACCCAAATTAATCTATGTGTTTAATGCATCCCTATAAAATTACGACTGTCTTTACAGATCTAGAAAGGACAATCATAGAATTTGTCTGAAATCATAAAAGACTCTGTATTGCCAAAGCAATGTTGTGCATGAAGAGTGGAGTGAGTGGCATCTTACTTCCTGACCTCAGAATATATTACAAAGCTGTGATAATCAAAACAGCATGGTATTGGCACAAAAATAGATATGAGGTCCAATGGAACAGAGTAGAGACCCCAGAAATGAACCTCAGAACATAGCAAAATGATCTTTGAGAAAGGATACCAGTGAATTCAGTGGGAAAAGGAAAACCTCTTTAGCACATGGTGCTGGGAAAACTGGGTATCCACCAGCGGAAAGATGAATCTGAACCCCTATCTGTCACCATTATAAAAATCAACTCAAAGTGGATCAAAGATCTAAACCTAAGACTTCAAACTATAAAATTGCTCCTAGAAAACACTGGAGAAACTCTGGGAGACATTGGAGTAGGCAAAAACTTCCTAAGCAAGACCCCCAAAGCACAGGCAATAATCCCCAAAATAGACAGGCGTGTTTACATCAGATGTAGTTTCTGCACAGCAAAGGACACTGTAATTAGTGTGCATCAACAGCCCTTGGAATGGGAGAGAATTTTTGTTAACTGTACCTCAGATAAGGGACTGATAACCAGAATACACAGAGAACTAAAGCGGCTTACCCAGAAGAAAATGATTAATCCAATTAAAAGATGGGGAAACAAGCTGAATAAACAACTCTCTAAAGAATACATATGAAGGGACCAGCAGTTAGTGTAATGGCTATGTGGCTGAACTCCCATGTAG
>NW_006206460.1:16806-24366 GCF_000334495.1 Tupaia belangeri chinensis | reverse complement strand
CTGGAGGGTGATTTCTCACTTTTTGTCTCTCTGTCTCTCTCTGTCTTTCTGGCGAGCACGCACCCTATAGCAAAGAACTCTCCAAACACACACACACACACACACACACACACACACACACACACACACACACAAAAACCCAAAAAAGAATACATATGAACACTCAAAAAGCATATGAAAATATGTTCACATCCCTCATGATAAGGGAGATTCAGATAAAACCACAATGAGATACCACCTAACCCCAATGAGAATGGTGAAGACAAAAAAAAATCCCCCAAATTGGTAAGTGCTGGTGGGGATGCGGTGAAAGGAGAACTCTCCTACAATGTTAGTGGGAATGTAAATCGGTCCAGCCACTGTGGAGAACAATACAAAGGTTCCTCAAAGACCTTCAAATAGAACTACTATATAGTCTAGCAATTCCACTCCTAGGTATACCCAAAGGACAGGAGAATGCTCAGTGTGAAAAGTGCTTGCACAACTATAATTGTTGCAGCATTATTCACGATTGCTAAGACATGGAACCAACCCAAATGTCCACAAACAAATGAATGGATTGAAAAAGTGTGGCACATACATTCCATGGAATACTGTTCAGCCATAAAAACACAAGAACCCTGGTATTTGATAGAAAGTGGATAAATGTGGAAGATTTATTGCTGAGGGAAGTAAGTCAGGCTATGAAAAAGAGACATTGTATGTTTCCACTTAACATGCACTGAATGTCTATAGTCTATGGTAGAGACTGAAATACTGGAGAACATAAGAGCATTGAAAATTGCTATGGATGCTGGGGACAAAGTGGAAGGAGAGTGGGAGAAGGGAAGAGTACAAGAAGGGAAATTTGGGAATAAATAGAGAAGTAAGACATTTGTGGGACAAAGATATGGTTTGTTGCCTGTTGATAATGTTGCATTTAGTATTCTCAACTTGCCTACAGTGTGATATATATCATGTTGGGTAAAATCTCTCTCTTTCTCTCTCTCTCTCTCTTTTTGGAGAGGTTTCTGCTACAGGGTGCATGTACTCACCAGATATACAGAGAGAGATATAGAGACAGAAAGTGAGAAATCACCCCCCGGGGGGGTAGCCACACTGCAATCCCTTCTGCTCCGTTCTCCTCTTGGGATCTTGGGCATGCATGCACATGCGCCTGCGTGAGTTTAAGCCACCGGTTCAGGACTCGAACTGCGGTCGACTATAAGGGAATCCAGCAACATAGCCATTACACCAACAGCTGGTCCCCATGTTGGGTAAAATCTCTTTACAGTCTAAATGATGTATAATAATTGAATGTATAAGTAATAATAAATAGTAATAATACAAAATAAAATAAAATAAACTACACTTAGAAACATTAAAAAAATAAATAGAATGAAACAATGTAAAAAAATACAGCATCCCTTCATAATTAAAATTCTCAGCAAAATTGGCATAGAGTCTTTTCTAAACATAATAAAAGCTATATATAAAAATACCCATAATTCACATTATACTGAATGGGGAAATGCTGAAAATTTTTTCACTAAAAACTGGAAAGTTTTGTACAAGACAAGGCTGTCCTCTTTCTCCACTCCTTTTCAGTATAGTATTGAAAGTCCTAGATAATACTATCAGGAAAGAGAATAAAATAAAAGGCATTCAAACAGGGAAAGAAGAAGTGAAATTATCTCTGTTTGCAGATGACATGGTTATGTACATAGAAGACCTAAGGGTATTTATGAAAAAAGTTATTGAAGTAATAAATGAATACAGTAAAGTGGCAGGATATAAATCAACATACTAAAATCTATAGCATTTCTTTATATAAACAGCAAGCTGACTGAGGTAGAACTGAATGAAGAATGTAATCCCATTTACCATAGCCACAAAAATGTAAAAGATACCCAGGAATAAATTTAACTAAAAAAGTCAAAGACCTCTACAAGAAAAACTATAAAAATCTCAAAAGAGAAATTGAAAATGACTCAAAAAAGTGGAAGGACGCCCATGCTCCTGGATTGAAAGAATGAATATAATAAAAATGTAATTCTACATAATTAATCTACATAGTTAATGCAATCCCAATCAAATTACCAGAGATATTCTTCCAGACTTAGAGAGACAATCACAGAACTTATCTTAAATCATAAAAGACCCTGTATTGCCAAAGCAATCCTGCACAAAAAGAGTCGAGTAGGGGGCATCTCATATTGAGACTCCAAAATAAATTTTGAAGCTGTGATAATCAAAACAGCATGGTATTGGCACAAAAGCAGACATGAGGACCAATGGAACGGAATAGAGACTCCAGAAATAAACTCCAAAACATACAGCCAACTGATTTTTGACAAAGGATACAAGTCAACCCAGTGGGAAAAAGAAAACCTCTTCTGCAAATGGTGCTGGAAAAACTGGGTATCCACCTGTAGAAAGACGAACTGGGACCCTTATCTGTCACCATTAACAAACATGAACTCAAAATGGATCAATGATCTACACCTAAGACCTAAATTATAAAACTATGAGTGGAAAAGGAAAGACTTCTTAAATAAGACCCCCAAAGCACAAGTAATAATCCCCAAAATAGACAAGTGGGATTACAACTGATTAACAAGTTTCTGCACAGCAAACGACACAGTAATTAGTGTGAATCAACAACTCAGAATGGGTGAAAATTTGTGTTAACTATGCATCGGATAAAGGACTGATAATCAGAATACACAGGGAATTCAAGTGACTTACCACCCACCCCTACCCTAGAAAGAAAAGAAAGTCAACTCAATTTAAAGATGGGGAAATGAGATGAGCAAAAACTCACTGAGGAAGACATATGAACAGTCAAAAAGCATATGAGGAAATGTTCAAGATCCATCATCACAAGGGAGATGCAGAATAAAACCACAATGTGATACCACTTAACCCCAGTCAGAATGAAAAAGATTAAAAAACAGCAAAAAATGATAAGTGCTAATGGGGTTGTGGTGAAAGGGCAATTCTCCTACACTGTTGTTGACAATGAAAATCGGTCCAGCTACTGTGGAGAACAATATGGACGTTCCTCAAAGACCTCTAAATAGAACTACCATATGATCCAGAAATTTCACTCCTGGATATCTGCCTAAAGGACAGGAGAATGCTCAGTCAGCAAAGTACTTGGACATCTATGGTTTATTGTGGCGTTATTCACAATTGCTAAGATATGGAATCAACCCAAATGTCCACAAACAGATAAACGGATTGAAAAAGCATGGCACATATCCTCTGGAATACATAAAAAAGAAGCCCCTAACATTTGATAGTAAGTGGACCAATATGGAAGGTTTGTTGCTGAGTGAAGCAAGCCAGCTTATGAAAAAGAGACATTGTATGTCTCCACTTAGTATATACTGACCGTCTCCACTCTATGGTGAAAGATTAGAGTATATAGAAGCATGGGAAATGGTTATAGATGCTAAAGACAGCGTGGAGAGAGGGCGGGAGAAGAGGAAGAGTTTGAGGGAAGAAATTGAGAAAATAGAGAAGACATTTATGGGACACAGAAATGGATTATTATCTGTTGATAATAATGTGTATAGTATCCTCAACTGGACTAGTATGATGTGTATTTATGTTGGGGATATTCACTTTACTAAGTGACTTACAGTGATTGAATGTATAAAATACATTCAAATAAATACATAAATAATAAAAAAGAGAAATCTTTGACTACACCAATGTCTTCAAGAGTTTTCCTTGGGACCAGCAGTTAGCATAATGGCTATGTTGCTGGACTCCCACGTAGTCGACCACGGTTCGAGTCCCGGACCCGGTGGCTTAAACTCACGCTGGGCGCGTGTGCATGCGTGCCCAAGATCCCGAGAGGAAAATGGAGGAGAAGGGATTGCGGCGTGGCCATCCCCCCTGGGGGGTGATTTCTCGCTTTCTGTCTCTCTGTCTCTCTCTGTCTGTCTGGCGAGCGCACGCGCTCTATAGCAAAAACCTCTCCAAAAAAAAAAAAAAAGAGTTTTCCTTAAGTTTTCTATCAGTAATTTTATAGTTTGAGGCTTTACATTGAAGTCTTTGATCTATTTTGGGGTGATTCTTGTTAATTGTGAGAGATTGGGATCCAGTTTCATTTTTCTGCAGGTAGATATTCAATTCATTCAGTACCACTTGGTGAAAAGACTTTCTTTTCTCCACTACATTGTTTGTATTCTTTGTCAAAAACCAATTGACTGTATTATTTGGGGTTTAGTTCTGTATTCTCTATTCTGCTCCATTGTGTTGTGTGTCTGTTTTTGTGGTGGTACCACATTGTTTTGGTTATCATTACTTTGTCATATATTTTGAAGTTAGGTAGGGAGATGTTTCCTGCTTTATTCTTTTTGCACAGTATTTCCTTGGTGATACAAGGTATTTTATAATTCCAGACAAATTTTATTATTTTTTTCTATTTCCGTGAAGAATGTCCTTGGCAATTAAAAAAGTTTTATTATTATTATTTTATACATTCAGTTGCTATGCATCGTTTGGCTCGCAAAGAGAATTTACCCAACATGAAATACACCTCAAACCAGTCCAGTTGAGAATACTATACACATTATCATCAACAGGTAATGAACCAGTACTGTGTTCCACAAGTGTCTTGCCTTTCTATTTTCCCCCTTAATTTCCTTCCCTATTCTCTTCCCTTCTCCTACCCTCCTTTCACACTGTCTCCAGTGTCCATAACTATTTTCAATGCTTTTATGTCCTCCGATCTTTCAGTCTCTACCATAGAGTGCAGACAGTTGGTATATATTAAGTGGACACATACAATATCTTTCTTTCATAGTCTGGCTTGCTTCATCCAGCCACAAATCTTCCATGTTCAACCACTTTCTATCAAATGCCAGGGTATTGGTTTTTTTTTTTTTTTTTTGATGGCTGAATACAATTCCATAGAGTATATAAGCCAAACCTTTTTATTACATTCATCTGTTTGTGCACATTTGGGTTGGTTCCATATCTTAGCAATTGTGAATAATGCTGCAATAAACATAGATGTGCAAACACTTTTCCAATTGAGCATTATTCTGTCCTTTGAGTAGATATCCAGGAGTGGAATTGCTGGATCATATGGTAGTTCTATGTAGAGGTCTTTGAGGAACCTCCATATTTTTTTCCATAGTGGCTGGATCAGTTATATTCTCACTGACAGTGTAGGAGAGTTGCTCTTTCACCACAAGTCCACCAACGCTTATCATTTTTTGTATTTTTAATCTTTGTCAGTCAGACAGGGGTTCAATGGTTTCACATTGTGGTTTTGTTCTACATCTCCCTTATGATGAGGGATGTTGACTTTTCATGTCTTAGATTTTTTGTTCAGATCATTTTCCCATCTTTCAATTGGGTTATTTTTTCTTTTTTTTTGGGTAAAACACTTGAGTTCTCTGTGTATTCTTGTTATCAGTCCCTTACCTGAGGCATAGCTCATAAAAATATTCTCCCAGTCCAAAGGTTGTCAATTCACACTAATTACTAATAGTTGTCTATTTTGGGAATTATTGCCTGTACTTTGGTGGCCTTTATTTAAGAAGTTTTTGCCTATCCCAATGTCTCCCAGAGTTCTCCAGTGTTTTCTACCAGTACCTTTATTGTTTGAAGTCTTAGATTTTGATCCATTTTGAGTTAATTTGTGTTAATGTGAAAGATGGGAATCCATTTTATCTTTTTATTGGATACCCAGTTTTCCAGCACCATTTGCTAAAGAGGTTTTCTTTTCCCCACTAGGTTGACTGGTGCTTTGTCAAAAATTGGTTGGCTATAATGTTTTGGGGTATATTTCTGGGGTTTCTATTCTATTTCATTGGTTCTCAAGTCTGTTTTTGTGCCAATACCATGCTGTTTTATTTTTTTGGAGAGGTTTTTGCTATAGAGCGTGTTCACTCGCCAGACAGACAGAGAGAGACAGAGAGACAGAAAGCAAGAAATCACCCCCCAGGGGGGATTGCCACGCCGCAATCCCTTTTCCTCCATTCTCCTCTTGGGATCTTGGGCACACACGCACATGCACCCAGGGCGAGTTTAAACCACTGGGTCAGGGAATTGAACCATAGTCGACTATGTGGGCATCCAGTGACATAGCTATTACGCTAACTGCTGGTCCCAATACCATGCTGTTTTGATGATCACGGCTTTACAGTTTATTTTGGGGTTGGGAGTGAAATGCCTCCCACACTGCTCTTCTTGTGCAGGATGGCTTTGGCAATACAGGGTCTTTTATGATTTTAGAACAATTCTATGATTGTCTGAAGAATGTCTTTGGTAATTTGATTGGGATTGCATGAAATATGTATATTAATGTGGGTAGAATTTCCATTTTGATTCTATTAATCTTTTAATCCAGGAATATGAGATTTCCTTTCACTTTTTTGTATCTTTTTCAGTTCTTTTTTCAGATTTTCATAATTTTCCTTGTAAAGGTCTTTCATTCTTTGGTTAGATTTTTAAAAAGAATCATTTTATTTAACTCTATTTATTTATTTTAATTTGACCAGAGAGAGACAGAGAAACAGAACGTGAGAAAGTGAGAAATCATGCTACCAGGTCCAGGACTCAAATCGCGGTCACCCATCGGGAGTCCAACACCCTTAACCACCACACCACCTGCCAGCCCCCCTTGGTTAGATTTAGCCCTAGGTATGTTATACATTTTGTGGCTATGGTAAAAGGGATTTGTTTCTTCAGTTCTACCTTGTTCAATTTATTGTTTGTATATAGAAATCCTATAGATTTTTGGAGGTTGATTTTGTATTCTTACACTTTGCTCTATTCATTTATTACACTGGGAAATTTTTTTCATGGAAACCTTTGGGTCTTCTATGTATATTACCATGTCCGTAAAAGGGATTTGTTTCTTCAGTTCTACCTTGTTCAATTTATTGTTTGTATATAGAAATCCTATAGATTTTTGGAGGTTGATTTTGTATTCTTACACTTTGCTCTATTCATTTATTACACTGGGAAATTTTTTTCATGGAAACCTTTGGGTCTTCTATGTATATTACCATGTCCTCTGCAAATAAAGGTATTTTCAACTCTTCTTTGCGTATTTGAATGTCTCTTATATTGTTCTCTTTTCTGATTACATTGGCTAGGACTTCCAGCACCATATTGAAAAGGAATGGAGAAAGTGGTCAGCCTTGTCTTGTACCAGTTTTTTCCCCATTCAGTATCATATTAGCTATAGGTTTTTCATATATGGCTTTTATTGTTTTGAGAAATGACCTCTTATGCCAATCTTGCTAAGAATCTTAGCATGTTGTATTTTGTTGAATGCTTTCTCTACATCAATTAAAATGATCATATGGTTTTAAAATTTCTTTCTGCTAATACCATATATTATATTTATGGTTTTGCATATGTTGAACAACCCTTGTATCCTTGGAATAAAGTCTCCCTGGTCATGATGAGTAATTGTTTTTATATGTTGTTGGATAAGATTTGAAAGAACCTTGTTGAGAATTTTTACATATATTATTTATCAGAGATTTTGGCCTGTAGCTTTCCTTTTTTGTCATGTCTTTATCTGTTTTGGGAATGAGGATGATGGAG
>NW_006206460.1:0-16546 GCF_000334495.1 Tupaia belangeri chinensis | reverse complement strand
GGCGTGACCATCCCCCCTGGGGGGTGATTTCTTGCTTTCTGTCTCTCTAGCTCTCTCTGTCTGTCTGGCGGACGCGCCCTATAGCAAAAACCTCTTAAAAAAAAAAAAGTGAAGCCATCAGGACCTAGGCTTTTTGTTGTTGTTGTTGGGAGGTTATTTATTACTAATTAAATCTCTTGGCTTGTTATGGGTCTATTTAGACTTTCTATGTCCTCCTTATTTAATCTTGGTATGTCATGGCATTTTGATCAGAATAGAATTGAAAATATAAAATAATTTGGGTCAAACATTATTTTTAAAGAATTATTTTATTATTATTATCAGTCATTTGTGATAGGACATGTGTGCTCACCAGAGAGAGGCAGAGACCGAGAATGATAGTGAGAGCAAGGCAAGAGTGAAAGAGAGAGAGACAAAGTGAGAAATCAAGCTGCCAGTTCTGAGACTCAACTGTGGTCGGCCATGTGACAGTCCAGTGCCTTAACCAACATGCTATCTGCTGGCCCCTAGAACTGACTTTCTGATTATATTGAGTCTTCCAATCCCAGATCACAGAATTCCAAAAAGTTAATTTAGTAATGAATAAAACTATTTTAATTACAGCAATTAATAGTTGTCAGGTAGATTACCTTTAATTTAACAACTTCTAAACACCAACCTCCAGTCATAACAAATGGTCTTGGAATGCCAGCACTGGACAGAACTGCGGTAGTGACAGTAAAATTTTCTGGGTGCAGGGCTGGCAGGTGGCGTGGTGGTTAGGGGCACTGAACTTCCACATGGCCGACCGTGGTTCGAGTCCTGGACCTGGTGGCTTGCTTTCTCACTTTATTTATTTTATTTTTTTAAAAAAGGTTTTTGCTATAGGGCGCATGTGCTCGCCACAAAGACAGAGAGACAGAAGCAAGAAATCACCCCCCGGGGGGATGGCCATGCCACAATCACTTCTCCTTCATTCTCCTTTCGGAATCTTGGGCATGCACACACACGTGCCCGACGTGAGTTTAAGCCACCGGATCTGGGACGTGAACTGTTTTCAACTACACGGGAATTCAGCGACATAGCCATTATGCTAACTGCTGGTCCCTCTTTCTCATTTTTCATCTCTTTCTGTTCCTCTCTTGTCAAATTAAAATAAAGAAAGAAAAAAAATAAGGTTAAATAAAATAATTATTTAAAAAAAAAGAAAAGAAATTTTCTGGGTGTGTCATGTGGCACATGTCCAATGACAATGAACCATTTCTGAAAACCTGTGGTGGTGGAACATGCTCTCTTCCTGTTTTCTTTCTTTCTTTTTTTGGAGAGATTTTCACTGTAGGGCACGTGTGCTCGCCAGACAGACAGAGAGAGACATAGAGACAGAGAGAGACATAGAGACAGAAAGCGAGAAATCACCCCCCATGGGGGATGGTCACGCTGCAATTCCTTCTTCTCCATTCTCCTCTTGGGATCTTGGGCACGCACACACACGCGCCCGGCGTGAGTTCTAAGCCACCGGGTCCGGGATGCGAACCATGGTCGACTACGTGGGAGTCCAGTGACACAGCCATTATGCTAACTGCTGGTTCCTTCTTCCTGTTTTCTTACCTTGTTCACCACCCATCTATTGTAAGCATGCAGAGTCTACTGAGAGATCCACAGAGTCCATTAAAGAAATTTTTTTTTTCTCTAAAATAACTTTCTCTCTTTGTTTTCAGTCTCCTCTTTTTGTCCTATTTTATAACCAGGGCTCAGCTAAAACAGACTGAGTTCATATAGCACATTTCTAGGGTACTCTTTTCTTACTGTTTTATCCATTACCCTGCTGGTCTTCTTTTTTTTTTTTGGAGAGGTTTTTGCTATAGGGCGCATGTGCTCGCCAGACAGACAGAGAGAGACAGAGAGACAGAAAGTGAGAAATCACCCCCAGGGGGGATGGCCATGCCGCAATCCCTTCTCCTCCATTCTCCTCTCGGGATCTTGGGCACGCACGCACACGCGCCCGGCGTGAGTTTTAAGCCACCGAGTCAGGGACGCAAACCGTGGTCGACTACGTGGGAGTCCAGTGACATAGCCATTATGCTAACTGCTGGTCCCCCTTCTGGTCTGCTTTAAGTCTTCCAGAAATGTATCAACAACTTTATGGGGTTGATGACATCCACATCTGTTAGCTTTCCTAGGTTACTGATTTGGGCACTTTATGTGCATATATAAATATATATATATTGGTACAGGGTGCATGGGCTCACCAGAGAGTCAGAGACAAAAAGCAAGAAATCATCCTCCTCAGGAGATGGTCATGCAGCAATCTCTTCTCCTTTCTCCTCTCGGGATTTTGGGAATGCACACACACTCACCTGGTGTGAATTTTAAGTTGCTGGGTCCAGGACTGGAACTGTGATGACTGTGGGAGTCAAGAGATGTAACCATTATGCCATCTACCAGTCCCCCTGATTTTGGTACTTCTGCACTGGTTTTTCTGTACTGCACTGTGGAAACACTCTTGTCCATGTGTTCTGGTAAACAACTGCCCAGGTTCTGTTGTGCGTACACTCAATAGTAGAGGGCGTGGTCAGGTAATAGGATTTGGGAAGGAGCAACTGTAGAAGCTGCAGGAAAACAGTTCTCCCAACTGCTTATAGAAACGTGTGGTCCCCCTCGCCCCGCCCCAGCCCAGTGGGATACGTCTAGGTGCTGGGCTTCCTGGTCTACCCTTGATATGGTCAGTTATTTCCATTTCAGTCATTGGTAGGTACGTGACTGCTAATATGGTGGTTTTACTTGACATTTCCTGCTGCCAAAGGACACTGACCTTTTGTTCATGTACTTATTATCCTCTCCAAGGTTCACTTTTTTGATATTCCCATGGAAATCTTTAATAAGCCACTTCTTCTAATGGTCTTTCTGCCTATTCCTTTTGATTTTTAGGAGTTCTTCATGTTTCTGGATAGTAGACTTTTAAGACATGAGTATTGGGACCAGCAGTTAGCATAATGGCTATGTCACTGGACTCCCTCATAGTTGACCGCAGTTCGAGTCCCGGACCCAGTGGCTTAAACTCATGCCGGGTGCGTGTGCGTGTGTGCCCAAAATCCCAAGATGAGAATGGAGGAGAAGGGATTGCGGCGTGGCCATTCCCCCTTGGGGGGTCATTTCTCGCTTTCTGTCTCTCTGTCTCTCTCTGTCTGTCTGGCGAGCACATGCGCCCTATAGCAAAAACCTCTCCAAAAAAAGAAAAAAAAACCCAAAAAACTTAAGACATGAGTATTAATATCTACTTTGGAACCAGCAAGTTGTGATGGTTGTGTCGCTGAACTCCCACGTAGTTCACTGTGGTTCGAGTCCCAGACCCATCAGCTTAAAATCCACACTGGGTGCATGTACATGTGCACACAAAACCCTGACAGCAGAATGGAGGAGAAGGGACTGTGGCATTATCATCCCCACTGAGGGATGGTTTTTCGCTTTCTGTCTCTCCGTTTTTCTCTGTCTCTCTGGCAAGTGGATGTGCTTTATGGAATAAAATCTCTCAAAAAAGTATCTGTTGACATTCTATGGCTTCCTTTTCCACATCCATAATAATGATTTACAAGAAACTCAGTTTTTAATTTCTTTTTATAAATGAGAGAGAGAGAGAGAGTGTAAGAAAGTGAAAAAGGGAGAGAAAAGTGGGTATTTCTGACAGGATCTCACCATGTTGAAATGTTACTGTCCCAGCATCCCAGCTACTCAGGACCATAGACATGTTCCACCATGCCCTGCTGGTTTAGGTTGATCCTGGACCCAACTCCAGGCCTTCCTTGTGTTCTCAGCCACAGCCTACAGCATCTTCCCCTTTGTGCCATGGAGACTGGACCACAGGTCTTCATTTAATGTATCTTACTTTCCTTTTCATCCCTTTTGGGAATCCCCTGTCCTCTGGAAGGTGGTCTGGCACCCCAGCTGGGCCCAGTGGCCCTCCTGCTAGACATAGACCACCTCACAGAAGACCGGCCTCAGCCCCCGTGACTGAGACTGTGACAGTGAGAGCGAGGAAAGGGCTCTCGGTACCTGTGTCCACGTGCAGACCACACAGCTGCCTGCCACGCCCAGCTCCGGGAGCCCCGCTCTTGGGTGAAATGAGCAGCAGCTGCTGCTCTGCCGTTCAGGTACTTCCTAGTCTAGTCGGCCCTCCCTGCAGCAAGGGACACTGAGACGTCCAAGCACAGAATCACCCTGTATTCGCACAGCACCCGGTCTAGAGCCAGTCCGGGCTTCTTAGAGCCTCCCCTACCAAGACCTAAAGCCCAGTACCCTAATAGGTTCTATCTCCCTGATGGCAAGGCTTCCTGGTCCCCCGGGTATGTGACTGCTCTCTTTGTAACCAGACAGTAAAGTAAGCCAACCTTGCTCAACTGCAGGTGGGGACCTGGTGGTTCTTGGCTGGAGGGCATTGATAGTGGCAAGTAAGTGACTGCATATTTAAAATCTGTCCGAATCGGGGTCTTGCATGAATGCTGACAGAAATGTGACAGTCCTCTGTTGTCCCAGATGGGGGCACTCTCAGAACTTGGTATTCGCACTTTCTTTTTCATGAGAGTTCTTTTTCTTTTTTTTCTACAGGGCATGTGTTCTCATAGGAGAGACAGAAAGTGAGAAATCACCCCACGGGTGAATGGCCACACCATAACCCTTTCTCCTCCATTCTCCTCCCAGGATTTCAGGTATGTACTCACATGTAACCATTGGGAATTTCAAGCTTCTGGGTCTGGGACTCAAACTGTGGTTAGCTATCTGGGAGTCCAGTGTCTTAACCACTACACCACCAGCTGGTTCCTAGATTCCTACTTTCAAAACTGGAAATATCTGACGCATAAGAGGATGAGTTGTCAGCCTACCTGTCAGCTTCCTTCCTGAGGCTTTCTCCCCACTCTGAGGAGCTGGACCCTCTGCTGCAGAGGGTTGGGGCTCCTGTGGACAGAGCTGGAAGCCAAAGCCTGCCCAAGATGGGATTCCAAGAAGTCTCAGAAAGTTAAAAACCTCTTATTTGCACTCAGTTCCTAAGTGTATATGTTTAATATCAGTTATAATAGACTAAGTGAGGTGGGCTTTCTTTGTTTCCATTTGAAGTTGTTTTTTTTTTTTTAGAAAACAATGAATGAGACTGAAACCTGGAACTATCTCCAGGAATCAAGGGCCGAATGACCGAGTGTTCTTCTCAGAGCAGGTGTGACTCAGCACGGTATGTAAAAGCACATCGCACAGTGCTCCTGTAGGAAGGGCCTGCGTCCACCCTTGTGACCTGCAGTGGCTACAGCAGCGTCCAGGCGTGGCACGGGTGAGACCTTAAGGATGTTTCAGGAAATAGAAGGTCCTGGTACACAGTCATTAATTAAGGCCACAGGTGTAAGGCTCAGTTCATTCTCCATTATAGCTTATATACTAAACCCCAGTGAATTATGTAGGTGAACTGTGTAAAGCTGTTCTTAAAAAGGAGATGGGGCCAGCTGGTGGGTAGTGGTTAAGGCAGCTGAATTCCATATGCCTGATTGTTCAGCTTGAGTTCAGGCTCCTCCTGCTTGAAAAACACACCAGATGCGTGAGCACACATGCCCCAAATCCTAAAATGAACGATGGAGGAACGGGGGTTGTGGCATGACCATCCCTCACTGGGAGCACTTTCTCACTTTCTCTTTCTCTTTTCTTCTGTCTTTCTTTCTCTGGCAAGTACATGTGCCTTCTAGAAAATAAAAATGTAAGCATTTTAAAGAAAAGAAGATGAATTCATCTTTTTGATCTTTATAAAGATGTCACTGTTGGTGTAGGGCTGAGTCATGATCATTTTTTTTTTTAAAGTTGTTTTTGAAACATGAATTAGGAATAATTAATTATCTTTCTTTTGGGGAGAACTTTTTGCTATAGGACGTGTGTGCTCGCCAGAAAGAGAGACAAAGACAGAGAGAGAGAAAGCGAGAAATCACCCCTCAGGGGGGTTTGCCACTCTGCAAACCCTTCTCCTCCGTTCTCCTCTCAGATCTTGGGCACGCAAGCACATGTGCCTGGTGTGAATTTAAGCCACTGGGTCCGGGACTCGAACTGCAGTCGACTATATGGGAGTCCAGCGATGTAGCCATTATGCTATCTGCTAGTCCCAAGGAATAATGAGTTTTAATACTTCATAACTCAAGTTGTGTAACTAGAAAAATCAATTAAATTATGTAAAGGTGACACCGGCCCCATTTTCCAATGCTTCTGAAGGCCCTGGTATTGAGGGAGCGCTGGGGCCTCCTTCCTGAGGGTAGGAGCCTCCTCTGTCCCGGGACTCCTGGGCGTGGGCTTCCTCCAAGCTCCGGGCTGGGGTGGGACAGTTCTGAGCACAGCACCCCCTCCAGGCCCTGCCCACTGCAGCTCAGCATGGTCCCGCGTCGTCCACCGTTCCCACACCCTCTTTAGGCCCAGGTCCGCATCTCCCTGTTACTCTCTTTCCCCAGGCCTTACTGTAGCCTAGTCACCCCTCACCATCCATGCTGCATCCTGGTGTTTCCGGCCCAGGGACCTAGATGAGGTCGTTGACCCTGGAAACGCATCCTGGGTGTGTGAGGGCAGGGATGGGGACCCTCACCTTTACTCACACACGGCAGAGCGCCCCTGCTGGCAAGGGGAGGACCCTGACCTGGTACCTTCTGCATTGGTTCCAAATATCTTTTCCTCAGGAGCATTCGACCTCACTTTTTTTTTTTTTTTTTTTTTTTTTTTGATTTTTTTTGTTTTTGGGGCAAAAAGAGAGAGAGAGCTATATGGTGCAGAAAGACAGAGAGAGACAGAGAGACAGAAAGCGAGAAATCCCCGGGGGGATGGCCACAGCACAATCCCTTCTCCTCCATTCTCCTCTCAGGATCTTGGGCCGCCATGCACACGCGCCCAGCATGAGTTTAAGCCACCAGGTCCAGGACTTGAACTGCGGTCGCCTACATGGGAGTCCAGCGACATAGCCACTATGCCAACTGCTGGTCCCTCGACCTCACCTTTTGGTAAAATGCCCCTTGTTAACTGCTTGGTCTCAACTTCTTTTCATTCCAGATTTCCTCAAATTATGAGTGTTAGCCAGGAAAGTAGAGAATTGCGGAATTGTGCAACGACACACCCATGGGAGAAAACTGGGCAATATCTGGGTAACACTAAGCTTCTTTCAGAGAAAATTGATCAGCTTTCTCCAAGTGTCCATGTCACTCACTTTGCCTGGTTATATAACAATTAACGGGTCATAAGTTAGGCAGTTATTTAGTTAACCTGGTCTTTAACAAAGCTAACCAAGTATTTATTTAATCCAGTGAGAAAAGTAGAATTTAGGAGGGCATCATTTTGCCAGTTTTGAAGGCTTGCTTCCGTCATTCCAGACTACCATTTAAAAACTTTTCACAATAATGGAAAAGTGATTCACCAGGTCTCTATTTACATGGTTGAATTTTATTCCAATCAGTGATCTTTGGAAATACATCTGGCATCATGAAGTGCTTCTGCTATGTGGAGAGTCACTCATCCTCCACAGTCTGTCTTTCTTTCTTTCTTTCTTTCTTTCTTTCTTTCTTTCTTTCTTTCTTTCTTTCTTTCTTTCTTTCTTTCTTTCTTCTTTCTCTTATTTTTGTTTCATGCAGATCCACATTTACCACTATCAGTATAAGCAGCTCAATGAAAACCAAAACCAAAACCTTAACACAAGCACATAAGATTAATACCGAGTAATTAAAGTGACTACTTTAAAGAAAAAGAAAAGCCTCAATGATAACAGTATGTCATTGAGGGGGAGGCCATGCTAAGTATATTAAAGTAGATGTTCCCTCTTCTGACAGTGGTCACCAGTAGTTTTGAACTTTTCTCTCCAGCAGCATCGACAAAAATCTCTGTTCCCATAACTAGTGATTTTAACTCTCTGCTCCCACACCTACGAAATCCCTACTCCTCCCCACTCACCCCACCCCCTGGGAGAAAAATGACAGCCCTGCCTTTGACATAAATGGTACTCAAGTGCTCAGCTCTATGTAAAGTGTGACTATTGATTCCAGGCTTTAGACCCTAGTTGATTTAAAAAACGTGGTCTGATTTCTCTCCTCAGAATAGCTGAGGCCTCTGTGTTAGGATGATTTCGTGGTGGCTAAGGGAACACATTTTATCAGGTTTAGCACAGTCCCTGATGCCACTGTATCCCCTCTTAGGAAGAGAAAGAAGCAAAATTCACTACCGTGGGGCTGAACAAACGCACACACACTAACGTAAATGAGCAGCTAAACCTTGGCAAATCTGCCTTTTTTTTTTTTTTAAAGTTTTCTTTTTTTTTTTTTTCCCTCTCCATTTGCTACCCAGTAGATGCAGCACTTGTGGAACTCCCAACGGGTTCCCAGTTTTGAACACATTCAACATCTTTTTTTTTTTTTTTTTGGGGGGGTTTTTGCTATAGGGCGCGTGCACTCGCCAGACAGACAGAGACAGAGAGAGAAAGCGAGAAATCACCCCCCCGGGGGATGGTCATGCCGCAGTCCCTTCTCCTTTGCTCTCCTCTCGGGATCTTGGGCACGCACGCACATGCACCTGGCGTGAGTTTTAAGCCACTGGTCCCGGATGCGAACCGCGGTTGATTACGTGGGAGTCCAGCGACATAGCCATTACGCTAACTGCTGGTTCCCACACATTCAACATCTTGAAAGACTAATTCTTTGAGAGTCTAAAAACAGACCGAGCATGTTCTGCTATGAACATTCTGTAGGGACCATGTGAGGTGGGAGTTTGGGTGGTTGCTGTTGTTGGTTTCTTTCTTTTTTAAAAAATCAATACAGGGATGGAGGTGTAAAGAATGTAAGAATTCAGACATTCTGTGGAGGGTTACTTTCTCTTCATGAAAGGTCTATAAGAAGCAGCAAACTGAAATTCACAGAGAAGTCAGCAGGAACTGTGTGTGTTTTCTCCTGGGGTCCTCCTCACACCAAGTGGGCCAGGCCGGGTCCTACTCCTCACACTAGGGCTGCATTGGGGAGAGCCAGAGAGCGTTGGAATTGACTCCGGAGGCCTCCCTAACCACCCAAGAGGCCTCAGCCTGGGCTGAGGGGGTGAGATAGAGGTGCAAGTGGAGGAAGGTGGAAGTGGGCCTGGGATGGTGAGGGACTGGGGCCACGTCGGCCAGGAAGCACGGTGCTTGGTCACCCTCTCATTTTCCTCAGGGCCTCCTCAGTGTTTCTATTACGATCCTCTCCAGGATGGTTCCAGTAGAAGTGTGGTGGGGAAGAGGCTGCGGGATGGTATATCCCGCAGGGTAAAAACTATGGGCAATTTAATATACATTTTGAAGAAAAAAAATAGTAGAACTGAACAAATGTACAAATCATGGCTCTTCTCATCCTAAGATAGGGGTGGACCAGCTGATGTAAATCAGAACATTTGCACTCCTAAGTTAGAAAATCTAAATTGAATTTCCTATTAAAACTTATGGGCGTCTCATTTGAGTCTCAAAATCTTTTCCAACATATGTGAGTTCAGCTTGGTTCAGTGGTTATATGCTAAGCCCCATTCTTCCCCGTTGCAGGCTTTATCTGGAGTCTGTGAATTTGTTCCTGGGGAGGTGGCCCTGGAGTCTGGTGAATTTCTCCCTGGGGAGGTAGAAGCGACAGAGAAGACACAGGAGGTCTGACAGAGAGAGACCAAGGGGGCAGTGGAGGAATGGTTGGAGAAGGAATGAACAGAAGAGGTATCTGAGATTTTCCCTGATCCTCAAGTAGTTTCTGATAACTTTTTATCTTTTGAAGGAAAGCGTTATCTGTTTTTTTTTTTCTTTTAGATATCACTGAAAGTACCTGCTGTGCCAATTACTTTGCCTGGTTATGTAACAAGCTTTTTCCAATTGTCCTTTTAAAAGATTTAGGAATTTCGAAAGATCCCCACTTTGGCCAATGTACATTGGGTCATTCCGAATTATTCGAGCCCATTTTTCTAAGTTTTCGCAAGATGAAGTTCCATAGGAAATATACATAAGTCAAAGGGGCTTATTCAAGGTGACTTGCCCCTTAAGGTAAAACTGTTTTGGAAGAGTAATTTCCCATAACTGAGCAGCAGTTTCAACAACTGGGAAGCCAGTCCTGTTGGACTGTGTTGTTCTGCATGCGTGTCTCCACAAGGTGTCGCCCTTGAGTCACGAATCACCCTCTTGAGTCTACACTAGACAAAGCGCCCGAGCTGTTTGCGTGACCAGGCCTTACACGCTTTTCCGAGTGGCCTGGAAGTCCCTGCAATTGCTCGTCTGGTGGGGAGCCTCACTGAGATGCCTCGTGCCGCAGACTGGAATCCTCGATGCATCAGCAAGGCTCTGCTCACCTGCTTGGGGTCAGAGGAGCAAACGACCCTGAATTTTCGTGGTCTGGAATTTCGCCCTCAGACACTCAGGAACTAACAGGCTTTGGTCACACATGAACAGGCCAATCCAAACCCCATGACGAGAAACAGCCGGGCCTGTGACATGCTGTGACCTCAGCTGAGATGAAGTGGCAATCCCGGAGCTTAACCCGCCGTAGCCGCTCTGACCGTGCGGGGGAGCCGGAGCTGACCCTCCGTAAAGCAACATCAGCGTCCCCCCCCATCACACAGCGAGGTCGCGGAGCCAGAGGAAAGGGCTTGCCGGCTGCTACCGAGCGCCTGGTCCGCGCCAGGACTGTGCTGGGGAGGCCGCCCTGGGCCTCAGGAAACACCAGAAGGGCTGACCGATAAACGCCAGCTCGGGAAGTAATGCAGAGGGTCAGGGCCCCGAGGAAGGTGCCCGGGTCACTGCATTCAAGGCTCCCCGAGTATGTGCATGGTCTAACAGACTTCGGGCCATTCGTACAGGCAAAAGGCATGAGTGGTAAGAGGAACTCCATAGTCACTGTCCAAACTGCACCCTGGGCGAAAAGCTACAGCAGCGACCCCTAAATTCCACGAGGAGTAGGATGACCTTGCGCCCAGGGTCGCTTTGCTCAGTCTGAAGGAACGTTTGGAGACAACGAGTCTGACACAGGCTGTAACTACTGAGAGAGAAACGTGAAGGTTGTAACCAGGACATGACTACCGGACGTTAAAGGGAGAGTGTATTTGGCCAATAGGGACGGTGCTCATAAAACATGTAATGACGCTCTGGAGGCATCTTGAACTACTTTGGTGGCCTTACGTCTGGGGCCCAGTGCCAAAGGGGCAGGGAGTGAACGTTCCAAGGTCGTCTAACTTCTTCATGCCTGAGTTCAGTCTGCGGAATGACCTCTTTGCCCCATTTTGAACAAAAGGGCTCTTTCTTTCTTTTTTCTCATGTCAGCACATCCATCTCTCTGGCCGGTCCTATCCAGCTGAACTCTGGCTAATGCTCCTTTATTTAGTCCTTCTATAATGCTCGCTTTCTTTATATAGATTTGGGTCACTCTCTATTATTTTCCTTCAGTCTGAATAAATTTTTGGACAATTCCCATAACCACATTGATATATTTGTAACATTTAAACTTAAAGTAATTATTCAATAACACCTTGGTCTGCTTAAGCTGCTATAACAAAATACCATAAACTGGATAGCTTAAAAACAGAGAAATTTGGGACCAGCGGTTGGCGTCGTGGTTAAGGCACTGGATACTCCCACATGACTGACCATGGTTCAAGTCCTGGACCTGGTGGCTTGCTTTTTCTCTCTCTCTGAGTTTCTCTCTGGTCAAATTAAAATGAATAAATAAATGAATAAATAAAATAAAATAACTCTTTAAAAAACAAATAAACAAAAAACCCCTAGAAATTTATTTCTTATAGTTCTGGAGTCTGAAAAGCCCAAGCTCAAGGGACCAGCAGATTCAGTGTCTGGTAAGAGCCTGCCTCATTTAAAGATGGCACCTTTTCACTTTGTTCTCCCATTGTGAAGAGGCAAGGCCACTGTGGGGCCTTGTGTAAGGGCACTGGTCCTATGTATGAGGGCTTCCCCATGATTTGATCCCCTTCCAAAGTCCCCACCTCTTAATACTGTCCCATCAGTGACTAGGCTTCGATGTTTGAATCTGGAGGTGCACTCAAACCTCAGACCAGCAGACACGTCAGAACCTACCTACCAGTTTATCATTTGCTTTCTACTCATTCTCATCGTTTCTCTTTCTCTCTTCCTGACTTCCTCTGGGTTATTTCAAACCTAGTTTTAGAATTTCATAGTGGAGGGCCCAGCAGATGGCAGAATGGTTACATTGCTGGACTCCCATATAGTCTACTGCAGTTCCAGTCCTGGACCTGGCAGCTTAAAACTCATGCCAGGTGCATGTTGTGCATGCCTAAAATCTTCAGGGGAGAATGGAGGAGAAGGGATTGTGGTGTAGCCATCCCCTCTGGGTGATTTCTCACTTTCTGTCTCTCTGACAAGTGCATGTGCCCTATAGCAAAAATCTCTCTCTCTCAAAAAAAAAGAATTTCATATTGGTATAGTAAGAGAATTTTTGAGTAATTATCTATCTACATCTATCTAGCTAGCTATCTATCTTGCTCTAATATTGCAATACAAAACTTAACACAGTCTACTTGTCACATCATTTTGGTACTTTAAGTGAAGAAAAGGATTCTTACTTCCACTTAGGTGTGTTTACCTTTTGTTTTGTTTGTATGTATTTTTAAAAAATAATTATTTTATTTTAACTTTTTAAAAATTTTTTAATTTTTTTTTTAAATTTGACCAGAGAGGGAGAGAGAGAGAGAGAAAGTGGCCAGGTCCAGTACACGAACCACAGTGAGCCATGTGGTAGTCCAGTGCCCTTAACCACTGTGCCACCTGGCAGCCCTGCATGTATGTATTTTCTAGAGGTTTTTGCCACAGGGTGTATGTACTTGCTGGAAAGAGAGAGACAGAGACAGTCAGAGGGAAAGTTAGAAATAAATCCTCAAGGGGGACGGCTACCCTGCAGTCCTGCAGGTACTCTCATGTGAGTGGGCACGTAGGACCTCCCATCACAGTAGGGTAATGTTCCCTGTGAACACAGCACCTGCGTTCTGGCCAGTTGGGACTCAAGGGTAGTGCTGGAAAGAGGAAGTACAAGGGCCTGCAACCACTGGGATGGTGGCCTCCCACCACACTGCCTGTGTTTTGTGCAGGGGGCCCAGGTGCCTGGAATGTAGGTGGCACGGGCAGTCTGTCCAAGTTCAGGGAGGGTGCTGATATTTGTAACCACATAGATGTGGCGTGGCTGGCCGAGCCCCAGCTGGTAACAGATGTACCTGTGAACACCTGTTTCCTGTGGTGGTGGCTCCTCTCGTGTGGGTTTAGGGGTGCCACAGTGCACTGGAAATAGGAGCAAGAGGGTCTCCAACCACGGTGATGGCGTCCCTTCTCACCACACTGCCTGCGGTTGGGCCGGTGGCCTTAGGTGCCTGTAATGAAGGTGGAACTGGCAGTGTGTCCAAGTCCAGGGGTGGATCCGGCATTTTCTATCACAGCAGCCCTTTTGATGCTGGGCGTCCTGCTCAGTCCTGCTTCACAGCTCATTTTTCCAGATATGACATAGGGGCCAGGGACAGAAGTGCATTCTCCGAAGCTCCCATCATCAACAGGGGCTGTAGGTCTTATGTGTACCAGTGGGCCTTGAGCAGTGCGGCACACGGAGAGGTACTACCTCCAGTGCTGGACATCCTGGTGACCATTCAAAGGCTGAAACTGAGGCTGTGCTGGCAGAAGGAGCATCTAGGTTTTTATTAAAGACCTGCTGGTTGTTGACAACTGTGCTAAGTGTGGATAGCGGTGACGTCACACCTGCAACACCTGGTTGGATTATGCTGCCCCTGGGTAGATGAGCTACAGGTGAGGTTAGGCCAGAGCTGATGCTAGGTCTACTGGATTACCCCTGAGAACAATCTTTTACCATCTGACCATCAGTGGCCCCAAATCCGGGCTGCAGGATGGCTCTGGATGGCTCTGGATGGCTGGAGGCTGCTGTCGTCACCTGAGTGTGCAAGCAAATGGCGCCTTTGGGATGAGGTGACACTGGCACTGGATGGTGCGTTCCCTGATCCAGGAAGTGCCAGGTGAGATGGGATGTTTTTCCTGGAGTCAGGAGGAGATGGGACAAGGACAGCCTTGGAGAGGGAGGTGGTATCCATAGCTCTGGTGTCGAAGACGAGCTTGAGTGATGATAATGCAGAGGTGCTGCCAAGTACAGCAGAGGTGGCTGCAGGAGCCATGACGGAAAGTCCTCCAGGGACGGGGGCTCTGGGGAGAGAGGGTCTCTCCTGCTGCTTGTAGGGGTCCCACATGTGGGCCAAGGGATGGTTTCTCCAAAGAGATGGTTAAAAACTGGGGTGAGACAGAGGACCATTGGTGGAGGTGGACTGATGGGGACTGGTGCCTTTGCAGACGCATGGTGATGGACTTGGGAAAATAAGAGAACACTGCCCTGGAGTCTGGGGGGAGACCTGAAGAGAGTGGCTTTGGAAGGGGGAGCAGCGTCCATGTCAGGGACCCCAGGGTCTAGAGTAGGCTGTGATGTCACAAGTACAGCTATGCTGGCTGTGATGGAGCAATTGAATGCTCTAGAACTGAGGGGATTCCTGGTGATAACAAGGTTCTTGGTGGTAGAGACTGGAGGAGAGGTGGGAAGCAAAGAGGAGAGAAGTCTATATACATGGGGATGGGGGATTCCCTGCTGTAGGCTGGGGGCTTTAAGGAGAAGTGGGGGTGGCTAGGAGATGTGGGGGGGCAGAATTAAGAAATTTACAACTGAGATGGAAGGAAATCCACATCCATTTTCGTTACATGGTATCTCCAAAATGATGCTTAAGGAGAGGAAGAGAGTCAGAAGGACCAAAGGGAGAGTTAGAGATTGTAGATGTTATTTTCTCATCAAATTTTGATATATTGGAAGACAGAGGAGACAGGATTGGGGGATGCATGGGGCAGTCAGTAATGGTAGGAGGAGCTGGGACTTGAAAGGTAGCCAGGGTCAGGAATCTAGTGTCTTCGCAGCAGGAGAGCAGAAAGAAAGGCAGGCAGGGGCACCAAGGTCCACCATGGCCTCTGTCTTCAAGCACCTTCACATTATCCTCCTGCGTCTCTACTTTATCTTCCCAAACCTCCACTCTATCCTCCATCATCTCCTCTTTATCCTCTAGTGCCTCTACTTTATCATCCAAGCTCTTTCATTCCTTTGACACTTGTGCTCCAAGGTGCCCAGGTTTTCCTCCAGAGCTGAGTAAGGAAGCCTGAAGAGTAGGGGCAGCTCACCTCTGCCCCACCGTGGTATCTGTGGCATCTGAATTTTCCTTTTGCAGGGCCTCTTACTGGAGGCTCTGGGCAGTGCAGCTCCTGGGTGGAGTATAAGAAGGCTCTGTGTTCTACATCTCCTTCCCTGACACCAGCAGACCTGGAGATCTGGGTAGATGGTCTTCATCCAGCACTTCTTGTCTGACTCCTCCGGCAGTGGGGAGCATTCTGGGCTGGCTCGGGGAGCACTCTTGCACCTGGATCAAGCTTCCCACAAGGCAGGCCACTTCCTGCAGGGCTGTGTGACAGGGGACTGCCTGGTCAACAGAGAGGGTGCTCACTAGAAACACCTGGGCCTGCTCACTCAAGCTGTTTTCTGAGTGGTGGGGATGAAGATTTCCCTCCAGAGGCCCAGGGCTACCCTCAGAGGAAGTGAGGCCTCCCCTGTTCTCCAGGGGCCCAGATGCCCTTAGTACTTCCCCATCAGTAGGGAGCTCCCTTTTCTTATCCTCATGCCTCTGACCGCAAGGAGAATCTCCCCCCTCCTCCACCATTCCTTTACTGGGGTCTTCTTTTGAGCTCTCACCTCTGCCTTCTTTGGGCAAGGAATAGGGTGGTGACTGGATGGATGTTAGGTTCTCATCTGTGACTACCTGCTCAGAAAGTGAAGTCAGGAGAGTGAATTTGCTCCTGAGAAGAGCATTTTTTTGGCAATAAATATGTAGATGTCTTCTATTTTTCAAGAGTAAATGTCAGTTTTATTTAGCATATTCAAATACAAAAAGCTATTATTGGGACCAGCAGTTATCGTAATGGCTGGTGCTGAACTCCCCTGTAGTCGACTGTAGTTCGAGTCCTAGACCCGGTGGCTTAAACTCATGCTGGGCACGTGTGTGTGCATGCTCAAGATCCCAACAGGAGAATGGAGGAGAAGGGATTGCAGCATGGCCATCCTCCTTGGGGGATGATTTCTCGCTTTCTGTCTCTCTGTCTCTCTGTCTTTCTGGCAAGCAGATGTGCCCTATAGCAAACACCTCTCAAAAAAATCCAATAAAATAAAATGATTATTTATATACCTATGACTTAAGAAAAGTTAGAAACTATCAAACATTCTGAGCGTACTAAGGATCTAAACGTAAAATGCAAACATCCCTTGAATTATTTGAACTTTTATGTCTTCAGCATTCAGATGTTCAGTTATTTTCTTCAGATGTTTAAAAATTTTTTTTTAGAAGCTTCTGCATATCAATGGGCATCCCTGGATGGACCTAATTTGGGAGCCCTCAATTTTATGCCTTTTAAAGAGTAATTTTGTTAATATAGAAAGTTCTTCATAATGGCCATAATAATTTCAAATAACATTTT
>NW_006206459.1:0-1267 GCF_000334495.1 Tupaia belangeri chinensis | reverse complement strand
ATATACAAACATGAACAGTATCAAAACTACGGTTATGGGGACCAGCAGTTGGCTTAATGACTATGTCACTGGACTCCCATGTAGATGACTGTGGTTTGAGTCACAGACCTGGTGGCTTAAACTCATGCCAGGCGTGTGTGTGTGTGTGTGTGTGTGTGCCCAATATCCTACAAGGAGGATGGAGGAGAAGGGATTGCGGCATTGCCATCCCCCAATGGGGGGGGTGATTTCTCATTTTCTGTCTCTCTGTCTCTCTGTCTTTCTAGAGAGTGCATGAACCCCATAGCAAAAAAAAAAACTCCAAAAAAGAAAACCTATGGTTAAGACAACAGATCAACCACATGGCCGAGTCTATGGTTCAAATATTAGGCGTGGCTGCTTGAAAATAAGGCTGGGCCTAACGGTATCCATGCCCCAAATCTTGAGATATGACTAGAGAAGGGATTGCAGCAAGGCCATACTCTCTAGTAGGTGATTTCTCACTTTCCTCCTCTCTGTCTCTGTAATGGGTGCATGCATCTTAAGCAAAACTAGAAAGAAAAAAAGGATGGTTAAATTTTCAGTACTTTCCAAACTAATCTACAGATTCACTGAAATTGCTATTGACATTCCAACAATGTTATTTGGTACAAATATTAGGAATGGTACATTATGACACATGTGTCTGTTTTTCTACACATAAATGCATCATGGCTTTCGTGACAACCAATTAGAAATACACACCCTAAAATTCATATAGAATTCAAATAACTAAAGATCCTGAACAGCTAAAAGTATTTTATGAAAAAATAACAAAATGGAAGGTCTCACAATTCCTGATTTCAAATCATACCACAAAGTTACAATAGTGAAAACAGAGTGGTTCTGACATTCAAATCGATGTACACATAGGCAATGGAACTGAGACCCCAGGAAAAACCCCTTATGGCCAAATAATTTTCAGTCTGGCAGCTAAGACCATGCACTCTGGAAAGGACGGTCTTTTCAAAAAGAAGGTTGAGGAAACTGGGTGTCAACATGCAAATTCAAGATATAAAAAGTAAACTACAGACCTCTTAGTGGAACATTAGGAAAAAGCTTCACAACAGTCGATTTTGAAAATATCTCTTTTATACAACATCAAAAGCAAAGCAAAAAAAAAAAGAAAGAAAGAAAGAAAGAAAGAAAACAAAAAACAAAAACAAAAACAAAAAGAGGGAAGTATATAGATATGAGATAAGGGGGAAAGGAGAATGGACACATCTTCTCCTGAGGGAAAACACCTATG
>NW_006206458.1:0-1277 GCF_000334495.1 Tupaia belangeri chinensis | reverse complement strand
AGATAAACCCTTTTCATTACCACGTAACTCTCTGGTGCCCCTTTTCAGTCTGTCTTCCACCACCCTTCGTCCTTCCCTAGAAAAGCACTGATCTGTTTACTTTCCCTGTGGATTAGATTTGTCCATGTTAGAGTTAACTGGGGATGATATTGTGTAGTATATACTCTGAGTGTCTTCCTTTACTCATGCAATGTTTTTGATATTCATTTAAGTGTTTTTCCATATGAGTATTTTTCACTGAATTATAATCTACTATATTGTTAAAGCAAACTAAATTTGGCCTGAGAAAACTTCTATATTCGTATACTTGAATTCTTAAGTAAGAATTGTATCCTGGGACCAGCAGTTAACGTAATGGCTATGTCACTGGACACCTACGTGTTCGACTGCGGTTCAGTTCCTGGAGCTGGTGGCTTAAACTCACGCCAGGCATGTGTGCGTGTGTGCCCAAGATCCTGAGAGGAGAATGGAGGAGAAGAGATTGCAGCGTAGTCAACTCCCCTGGGAGGTGATTTCTCACTTTCTGTCTCTCTTTCTCTCTCTGTCTGGCGAACGCACGCTCCCTATAGCAAAAACCTCTCCAAAAAAAAAAAGAAAAAGAAAAAGAAAAGAAAAGAACTGTATCCTAAGTTAGTACATAAATAAATTGATAACCTAACTTAGGAGTATGCTCCTGTGGAAGAGAGCAAGACACCGCCAACAGCAGCAATCCATCACAGGTGGCCTACCGTCCAATCTATTGCATAACGGAAGAAGGCAAAGGTTTTATCAGAATGTTCAGTGTGGGATGCTTGAGCCAGTGCTGCCTCTGAATCCCCTCTGAGTTTAGGCATTCATTTCCACAGGGACCTCAGCTGGTTCTCTCTTCTACAATAAAGAACACTTCCAGCTCAGAGCTCTTCTTGGCTCCTTTGTTAGTAACACAAGGGTACTAGCAGCTTCCTGTGCTGGGTCAGAAACCTGGAGATGGACTACTTGCTGTTATAGCTGGTTTCTGGCAGGTGTGTCGATGACACTGTACAAAGGCACAGCATGATTTGCCGCTGAGGGTTCTAATGAAGATGAACTTACCTTTCAAGTGGGGAAATAATCTTGATAGGATTATCGAGTCCACCCTTCCACCAGCTAGGCTGGACTTAATGGTCAAGAGGGAGCATTTCCAGACAATTCTGCTACTCAGATAAATGAGCTGGATAAAGACTTTCCAAAACCCAGGAAACCTCTACCTCCTGTTAAGCCTCCTCCCCCTGCTCCAAAGCCTGAGCTGATAGGTGCAG
>NW_006206457.1:0-1451 GCF_000334495.1 Tupaia belangeri chinensis | reverse complement strand
GTCCAAGATTCAAAATGTGGTTGGCCATGAGATAATGCAGAACCTTTAGCCACCACATCACCACATCACCTGCCAACATTGACAAAAAATTTTTAATGAAGCAAAATACTGATATTGTAAGAAAAACTTATCATTTGTCATGCAAAATTATGTCAGATACAATGCCCATTTTATATATGTTTTAAGCACATATGGGCATATTTACAACATACATAAAGACCTTTTACATACAATATCAAATCTTTATGATAATGGGTATATTGACAGTTATTCCCATTTATACTTAAAGAAAGAAGCTCAGGATATGTAATTAATTCTCAAGGTCATTCAATATTCAGTGACCAAAATACAACAAAACTTACTTTGATTGATTTCAAAACCCCTGTGATGGCAAAACAAACAAAAATTCCAACTATCATTAAAACTTCTAACAATAAATTTTTTCTATGAAGTAAAAAATACACATATTGAAAAGCCTGGTTTCTACTAATAACTGTTCCTATCTCACCTATTGAGTTTTGTTCAGAGTCTAAAGCAAGTAGCTTTCTCACAAGCTGAAAATACCTCTTTCATCTATGACCACAAAGAGCAAAAGCTGCATTATTCCTTGAGAATATAGTTGATCTCACATGACCATGTATGTATATTTTCTTTACAGATACCCCTAATATTTGAGAATATCATTATTGTTTCCATTGTAGACCTATTTTTTTAAATTCCATAAATATAAAAAGAAAAATAGAAATTTCCATGTTAGGGCAAATCATCAAAAAGGAAAATAACTTCTACTGAATGACTAGAGGATATAGAAACATAGAAAATGGTTATACAAAACAGAAACAGTATGAGGAAATGGTGCTTGCACATCGATTTTAATTGCAGCAGTATTCATAATTGTTAAGGCATGGAACCAACCCAAATGCCCAGGAACAGATGAATGGATTGAAAAACTGAGGCACATATACTCTATATAATACTATTCAGCCATAAAAAACACAAGACCCTGGCTTTTGACAGAAAGTGGAAGAATATGGAAGATTTACTGCTGAGTGAAGCAAGCCAGGCTATAAAGGAAAAACATTGTAGGTCTCCACTTAATATATACCAAGTTTCTGCATTGTATGAAAGATAGAAACACAGTAAATGGATGTGAATACTTGATATAGTGTGTGTGAAAGAGTAGAGTCTGAGGAAGGACATTTAAAAGGAAAATAGAGAGGCACAGCATTAATGAGACAAAGAAATATGGTATTACCTGTTGAAGATTATTTTATAGTTTTATCAAATAGACAAGGGAGAAATGTTCACAAGTAGGAATATTCACTTTGTAAGCTAAATAATGTGATTGATTGTATAAAATAAAATAAAATAAAATAAACACATAAAAAACAACAATATTCACGACCTATATAGTTCCAGATTCTGTGCTATAAGTAGAAAATACAACAGTT
>NW_006206456.1:0-744 GCF_000334495.1 Tupaia belangeri chinensis | reverse complement strand
TTATCATCATAATCTTCTTTATATTACATTGGATTACATATAACTTTACAGTGTATTACATTGCTTTTTCAAAAGGGAATGCCATGCATGTCAGTCAATACAGAGACATTAATCTCCCTGCTTCAACATTCAATATCTTTTCTATGTTTTCCCCAATCATTATTATTATTATTCTATTATTATTTTAAACAATCAATCGCTATTTCTCATTTTGCTTGTAAAAGGACTTTGCCCATCATGAAATACTTCTCAGACCAATCCAGTTGAGAATACTATACATGTCATCTACAGGTAATAAGCTGTATCTGTTTCTTACTAACGTCCTGCTTCTCCATTGTTCTCTTGCTATCTTTCTCTATCCCCTTCTCTTCACCTCCACCATTTTACACTGTCCTATTCTCACTAAGTACCTTCACTGCTTTTATGTCCTCCAATTATTCGCTCTCTACCATAGAGTGCGGATAGTCTGTATATATTGAGTGGATACATACAGTATCTTTCTTTCATAGCCTGGCTTACTTCACTCAGCAATAGATCCTCCATATATGACTGCTTTCTATCAAATGCCAGGGACTTGTTATTTTTTATTTATACTCTGAGTAGTATTCCACAAAGTATATACACCACAATTTTCCAATCCATTCATCAGTTTGTGGACATTTAGGATGGTTCCATGTCTTGGCAATTGTGAATAAGGCTGCAATAAAATATTTGGGGAAAAGAAATTGAAGACAACTGTAGACA
>NW_006206455.1:0-818 GCF_000334495.1 Tupaia belangeri chinensis | reverse complement strand
GGATGTTGATTTTGTATCCTGACACTTTAGTTTATTCATTTATTGCTTCAAAAAGTTTTTCGTGGAGACCTTTGGGTCTTCTAAGTATACCATTATGTCATCTGTGAATAAAGATATTTTCAACTCTTCTTTGCCTATTCGAATGCTGTTTATATTGTTCTCTTCTCTGATTGCATTAGCTAAGACTTCCAGCACTATACTAAAGAGCAGTGGAGAAAGTGGACAGCCCTGTCTATCTAGTACCAGTCTTTAGTGGAAAAGCTTTTAACTTTTCCCCATTCAGTATAATGTTAGCTGTAGGTTTTTCATAGATGGCTTTTATTGTGTTGAGAAATAACCCTTCTATACCAGTCTTCCTACGGGTCTTAATCAAAAATGGATGTTGTGTTTTATCAAATGTTTTCTCCGTATCAATTGAAGTTATCATGTGGTTTTTATCTTTATTTTCTGTTAATATGGTGCATTACATTTATGGTCTTCCATATGCTGAATCACCCTAACATTCCTGGGATAAAGCCTCGAAAGAGCCTGATCCTTTTAATATGTTGTTGAATTTGGTTTGCTAGTGTTTTGTTGAGGTTATTTGCATCTATATTCATCAGGGATATTGCCTGTAATTTTTTTTTTTCTTATAGGGTTCTTTTCTGGCTTTGGTATCAGGGTAATGTTGGCTTTTTAAAATGAGTTCCCTATTCTTCAAGTTTTTGGAAGAATGTGAGAAAGATTGATGTTGATTGTTGTTTAAATGTTTGATAGAATTCAGAAGTGAAGCCATCGGGACCTGGAGTTTTCTTTGTCGGGAGGTTATTTATTGCTGA
>NW_006206454.1:1786-2343 GCF_000334495.1 Tupaia belangeri chinensis | reverse complement strand
CACAGAATTGTAAAAGCAACAGCAAAAATATATAAAAAAAAAACAGGAGAAAGGAAATAATAAAGATCCGAGCAGAAATAAGTGAAATAGAAAATAAACACACTATACAGAAAATAAATGAAAGGAAAAGCTGGTTCTTTGAAAAGATAAACAAAATTGATACACCACTAGCAAGACTTCTTAAGAAGAAGAGAGTAAGGAACGAGGTTAATCAAATCTGCAATGAAGCAGGAAATATAACAACAGACAAAGCAGAAATACAGAACACAATCAGAGGATATTATGAACAACCATATGCCAAGAAACAAGACAATCTGTATGAGATGGACAAATTCCTGGACACGTATAATCTACCTAGATTGAGCCAGGAGGATATAGAAAGTCTGAATAGGCCAATAACAAGACAGTAGATCAAATCGGTTATAAATAACCTCCCAACAAAGAAAAGCCCTGGCCCTGATGGATTCACCTCTGAATTCTACAAAACTTTCAAAGAAGAGTTAACTCCCATTCTGCTCAAGTTATTTCTAAAGATCCAAAAGGGTGAATCTCTCCCT
>NW_006206454.1:1086-1362 GCF_000334495.1 Tupaia belangeri chinensis | reverse complement strand
ACTAAAAACAGGTACAAGACAAGGATGTGCACTTTCTCCACTCCTCTTCAATATAGTACTGAAAGTTCTGGCCATTGCAATCAGAAAAGAGGAAAAAATAAAAAGCCATTCAAATAGGCAAACAAGAGGTGAAACTCTCTCTATTTGCAGATGGCATGATTATATACATAGAGGACCCAATTGTTTCCATAAAAAAATTTATGGAAGTAATATATGAATACAGTAAGGTTGCAGGATACAAAATTAATATCCAGAAATCTATAGCATTTCTGTATA
>NW_006206454.1:0-323 GCF_000334495.1 Tupaia belangeri chinensis | reverse complement strand
AAAGCCAAAGCACAGTCAATAATCCCCAAAATAGACAAGTGGGATTACATTAGACTAAGAAGTTTCTGCATGGCAAAAGAAACAGTGATTTGTGTGAATAGACAGCCCTCAGAATGGGAAAATATTTTTGTAAACTATGCATCAGATAAGGGACTCATAACCAGAATTCACAAGGAACTAAAGCAGCTTTTCTGGAAAAAGACAATCAATCCTAATAAAACATGGGAGAATGAGTTGAAAAACCCACTCTCTAAAGATGACATACGAATATCTAAAAGGCCTATGAAAAAATGCTCAACATTTTTCATTGTAAGAGAAATGCA
>NW_006206453.1:0-311 GCF_000334495.1 Tupaia belangeri chinensis | reverse complement strand
GGACATGTGTGCTCACCACAGAGAGAGAAAGAATGAGAGAGAGAGAAAGCCGCCAGGTCCGGAACTTGAACCATCCGCCCCAAGATTACCTTTAGCATTTAAAAAAGCTTGTTATTACGATAGAGAAGCTATCATGATTCATGCCTGTTGTTCCTGTGGTCACTCTGTTGATCATTTGTAACAGTAACAAAAAGTCTTGCTGGTCAGAGGTCACTGAAGGAGTGAGGTATTCTTGGGAAACTCTGCTGATTAGGGCACAACGCTGTTGGTGCGGCCTCCATCTCAGCCTTGAGCAGGCCTTCCTCCTAACA
>NW_006206452.1:0-343 GCF_000334495.1 Tupaia belangeri chinensis | reverse complement strand
GGGGCCTGGGGAAAAAACATTTGGAGGAGGGATACGAAGACAGCATTGTTGAGACAGGGAGGTAGTGTTGTTATATTTTGATCAACTTGACTGAGGAGAAGTGTTCACATATTGAAATGATCACCTTGTAAGCTAAATAATGTAGTTGAATGTATTAAGAAAATGTAAATAAAAATAAATAAATATATTAAAAAAAAACCCTGAGTCTCAGCCTGCAAAAAACAGATCATAGGAATTCTCAGCCTCTATAATCATGTGAGCCAGTATCTTGCAGTGCACCTGTTTCTACATATAGACTAATTTCTCTGGAGCACACTGACTAATGAAACATGAAGTTAAGAGA
>NW_006206451.1:0-1939 GCF_000334495.1 Tupaia belangeri chinensis | reverse complement strand
ACTGGCAGGAGGGAAGTGTGATGGCAGGAGGCAATTGTGCAAGAGTGTGTACACGGTGGTTGCACCATTCAGAAGGGTGGTCCCTCTGCCAGGACAGCAGGATTTGGGGCTGTGCATCCTGCTGATGGGTAGCATCCTCCAGGCTGTGGGCCGTTGGCTGGGCAGGGCACCATTCCCCTTGTGAAGCAGCTGAGCTGTCCTCAGAGCTGGGCTGCTGCTCCTGCTACTGTCTCTGTTGCAACACCTGGGGATGGCCACCATCCTGCACCACAGTCCAACACTCAGGAGCATCCCAGAGACAGGTGGTCCACTGAGCAGCAGAGCTCTCAGAGTCACACTGGGGACATGGGGACAGACACCTGTATTGGGACTCCTCCCTACTCGACCTTCTCACACACAGACCACATAGGCCCAGGTCCTCACACTCAGCCCCAGGCAGCTTATCAACAGGATCTGGAGGGCTTGGACATAAGCTTCTGGATCCTTCTGGAGCAGATTTCAGAGCCCCTCACATCATGGGGCAGCAAAGTGACACCACCAATCATCCTTAGAACCTGACTTATTGGTCACAGATGGCATCTCAGAAGGCCACACATGGGGTGATTAGTTTTCTGTGCAGGAAGCTCCTTGGCAGAGACAGAGAGGAAAACATTGGCACAGCCTGTAGTCTGGTTGGAGGGTCATAGAAAGACTTAAGTCTCTCAATCACACCTCCAAAAATTTCATGTCCATCTGTCACTTCAGCTGGTCCTGGCTTCATTCCTGGTCACAGTAGAGACCACAAGTGGGGCCCTGGCCAGTTAAGCTGCTCTGGTTGTGAGTGAAGGAAGTTGGATAGAGCATCAGCTGTCAGGGAGAGGAGCCAGCCCATCCTGTGGGTAACAGAGTCACCAGTGCCCCTTTCAGGCTCTGAAATCTACTCTGGAAAGGGAGCAGGATGACTTTGGCATACAGGCTTCGAGAAGGACAGTGAGTTTCAAGAGATGGAACAGGAGTGGGCCTGTGTGCCTGGGACTGCCTCACATGAACAAGGTAGAGAGCAGAGGTGAAGATGTGAACAGCATGTCTGAGAGCTCCTGACAGAGAGCAGTCCCCTTCCCTTTCCAGATGGGGAAACAGAAACCAAGAGAGCAGATTCAGAGGACACCCCAGTGAGTGTTGGATCTGGGCTTGAGCTTGAGCCAAAGCCCATGGCAAATGCCATGAGTGCTGACCCAGATAAGCCAACCAGATGTCCAGGGTCTAAGGTCAGTGAGACTGGTCTTTCACAGGGTGAGGAGAGGGCCATCAATCAGCCCTTGCTCCTGATCCTCACAGGTGGAGACTCCCAACTCTACTCTCCTGGGGATGGGCCCCCAGAGAGACCAGATGAGGCAGCTGCAGAAGGTTTTGGTGAGTGTGCCCAGGTCTTCATAATGTCAGAAAGTAGCCTTCTTCCACAGTTGGTGGCCTGCAAATCAAGACAGAATGGGCAGTCCTGCCCCAGCTCTGGCCTGCTGTGGTCACACCAGAAATGCCTTCCCTAGAGAGACCAGAGTACTGGTCAGGTGGGTGGGACCAGGAAGTACCTGATAATCATGATGTGCTGAAATTTCACAATGGAGATCACTCAGGTGACTGCTGTCCTTGGAGACTAGCCCAGAGTGTGGGACAAGGAGAATCAGGGGAGGTTACAGAGACTCAAGGGAGGTAGGGAAGAATCTCCTGGGGGAAGATGACTAGGGACTCAGAAGACTGAACTGAAGGAGATTTTGTGGGATAGCCCTTGGGTGAGCAATGGAAGCAGGGACTCATCACCACTACTTCCAATGGCACAGCCTGTTATCCCCTACCTGGGAAACATCCTCATAGAGCTGGCAATTCTGGATGCTGTGATGTGCAATTATGTGGATGTAAGTGACCCTCGGAGGTGGTGGTGACCAGGAGCCCAACACTGGGT
>NW_006206450.1:865314-867586 GCF_000334495.1 Tupaia belangeri chinensis | reverse complement strand
AAAAAACATCACTTTATTGTCCTGAAAAAAAAACATATCTTTAAATATAATAAGTGGATGGTTGAGAAGTTATGATAAAAACTGGTATATTACTAATGCTTTCTTTTTACATACATTAAACAAGTAATACTGATAGATGCTAGTTATTACAAAACACGGCTAACTATATCAATAACATGTACTTTTATTGACTGCTGAATTTTCTGATGATTGTTATGTAACACATGAATATGCTGCTTTTTTTATTTAACAAAAATTGTGCTTTGAGCCAATTACCCTTCCTTAACAGACACATCCTCTCAGTCAGTTTGGAGTTTCTCCCTTTCTTTATCCTAAGTTTGAACCTGTATTCTGAAAGTTGACAGAGTAATAGGACTTTGCTGGGGGTGCTATGGAGAACAGATCTGACTTTCAGTGTCTTTACTCATTCAGTTGTCTGCTGAGATGAACGATACATTATTGTGACTGTTTTTCACCATCTAGATCATCTCTGATATGTCTAATGTGTTCATTTCCCATCTGCCCTTCGACTCACAAAGAAACTGCAAGCTGTTTGAGGTCCATCTGCCTAGATGGTGCCATCACTCCTGCTCTGGCCATGCTGCCAACTCTGGCTTCTCTCCACAGACCAGAACTCTGGACTCCTCTTGTTCTCTGGTCCCACAAATCCAACTGGTAGTTGGCATCTGTAAAGATGATGGATTATGGAACAAATTTACTGAACAAAATTGAAAGCACAGAAACATAAGTATCTATTAACCACATTAATATTATTTTGAGTAAACTCTCATTCTTTTTTTTTTTTTAATTCATTCATGAGAGAGAAAGTACATAATGGTTTGAAAAACAGTGAGTCAGTCACCCTTGAAAGGGTCTCATCATGCCATGATCCTCCCCCACACCAGCCCTTCAGATAGTTAATATCTTGGGCACATACTCCCATGTGCTACAGGTCATCTTGAAACTAAACCCATGGTCATCTGTGCTGCCTCCAGCACTGCAGATCGGTGTGCTAACACTGTACCCCTACAACTGGGCCTGTTGGGGTTTTAAACAAAGATAAAGTTTGCACAGAAAAAGCTATTCTTGCCCCTTTTATGCAAAGCTTATCTTTTTTCATCCTTACCGTAATAAACAGAGCAGGCTTTCATGGTGGGAAAACCTGTAGACTTTGAAGTCATTTCACTAAATATTGTCAGTGAGTTGCTAGATGGCCTGGGAAAACCAATCTTTTTGCACCACTGGAAAGTGACAATAAAATCTGTGCAATAGAGCTTAGAAAATCAAATGCTGAACCATATGAAACTATCCAAAGTGTAGGGCCTACCTAGCACCATGTAACATTTCAATCAATGCTATTTCCTTTCCCTTCTTCCTTTCGATCACAGGAACTTTAATGTAAAGTTTATTTAAGCCTTTATTAGGAACTTGGACAGATTTTCCTTTAAAAAAATGTATTCTATAAATATATACTTTGTAATAATAATCCACTTTCTCCTTGACAGATCTTTAACAATACAGGACTTTCATTAGTATCAATGTCTAATCCAAATTTGTGTAATTATAAAATGTAAAAAAATAACTGGGGCTTATAACAGATACTGAAAAGAAAAATATGTTTGAGTTACAGTTATTTTTCAAACAGCCAAATTCTACAGAGCTATTTTTAAAAGAAAGTACTTTTGAAGAGCCAAGAAATAGAATTTTGCGAGTTGTTGCATTTATCGGGAATGTTTTTTTCTCAATCAACCTCTTAAGAATTTGGTCACAGGGTAAACTCTGTTTCCCCTAACTGAGCTTTGATAACGTATAAGTGAACAATTTAGTTTTGACTAGGAGGAGACATGGAAGTTAAAGCATGTAGATGACCATGCAGTTCGAGTTCCAGAGTTAAAGTATGAGTTTATTTTGGTTCAGAAATATTTGAACTCCATATAAAGTTTTTTCATGCTATACATTTTCTGTGAACTTTTTGAAGACCCCCTCATCTGGATTAATTTTGGACATACAGAATTCACAAACATGAGAAAATTTCTCACATGGGCAGGGAGGAGACTTTCCAGCCTTGTACTGTGTGTATGGAGGTGAGGAAGGTGAGGGTAGACTAGGGTTGCTTTGCAGAGAAGAAAGTGATAAGAAAAAAATCACTAGGAAAGGAAGTCCACTAATACAGTCTGATTTTGAGTTTTGCTAATGAAAAGCACTTTATGATTATTCTGTGCCATATATCTAAAATATGTTCAATATCACAAGGTGACATATATATATATAT
>NW_006206450.1:861733-865170 GCF_000334495.1 Tupaia belangeri chinensis | reverse complement strand
TTTTTTTTTTTTTTGAGAGGTTTTTGCTATAGGGCATGTGTGCTTGCCTGACAGAGAGAGACAGAGAGACAGAAAGTGAGAAATCACCCCTAGGGGGGATGGCCACACCGCAATCCCTTCTCCTCTATACTCTTCTCGAGATCTTGGTCATGCACGCATACGCGTCCAGCGTGAGTTTTAAGCCACCAGGGCTGGGACGCAAACTGCGGTCGACTATGTGGGAGTCCAACAACATAGCCATTACGCTAACTGCTGGTCCCTTCTCTCAGGATCTTGGGCACGCATGCACATGCTCCCATCATGAGTTTAAGCCACCAGGTCTGGAATTTGAACCATGATCAACTACATGGAAATCTAGCGACATAGCCATTATGCTAACTGTTGGTCCCAAGAAGGTGGCATTTTGATGTCATTTATGATACATGAAAATTATTTTTGATTAGCACTAAGTAAGAATATTTTTAATAGAGAAAATAATAGTAACTGAATAAATTACTCATTAATGATGCCTGCACAGCATGAATAAGAATCAGTAGTAATAGGTACTAGCTCAGGGGCCAGCAGGTGATGTGGTGGTAAAGAGCTGGACTTTCACGTGGTCAACCGTGGTTCAAGTACCGTGTCTAGTGACTTGCTTTCTCACTTTTCCTCTCTCTCTCTCTCTGGTCACATTAAAAAAATAATAATAAATAAAATGGGTACTAGCTCAAAAAGAAAACTGTGTTAAGACTTATTAGGTACTCCTGTGGTCCTGGGAGTCTGGGGTGGGAGAATTGTGCTGTGGTGTGACTATGTCAAGGGCACCTCTTCTCTCCCTTTCTCACATGAAAGAAAGAAAGAAAACCTTTTTTAAATTTTTTTAAAGAATATTATGTTTCGGGGCTATCAGGTGACATGGTGATTAAGGCTCTGGACTCCCGTGTGACCAATCGTGGTTTAAGTCCTGGACCTGGTGACTTGCTTTCTCACTTTCCGTTTTTCTCTCTGTCTGTCTCTGGTCTAATTAAAAATAATAATAATGATAATTAAAATAAAATAAATAATTTAAAAAAGAATGTTACGTTTGGAATGATTTTGACTTCATTATGATCCTAAATAATTTTCAAACTCATTCTCTCCAGCATGATTTCTTTCAGCAATGTTAGGTGTCCATCAACTTTGTAGTATTTAACCTGGCTTCTCTATCATGCATTTCATATTGTGGAACTAATTTTTTTTTTTCCAACCTAGGATATGTAATAGTTTCAGAGTGGAGAAGTAGGTACAGCCAAGAATGCTATGCCCAGCAACATTATCCTTCAAATGGGAAGAAGAAATAAAATTATCTCCAGACAAACAAATGCTGAAAGAATTCACCAACTCTAGACCAGCTTTTCAGGAAGTACTTAAGGAAATACTACATCATGAAAACTAAAGGGAGATAAATAGAAGTAAGAGAACACAAAACAAGTAGGAAAAAAAAATGTAAGAAAATGACAGGGATAAGTCTGCATATACCAGTAATAACATTGAATGCTAATAGGTTAATTTCCCTAAATGAAGGACACAGGAACCCTCTATATGTTGCTTATAAGAAATACACGTCATTGACAAAAACATATGTTAATTGAACATCAGTGGCTGGAAAAAGTAATTTCATTCAAATAAAAATAATAATAATTTTAAAAGGCAGAAGTTGTGATACTGATGTCAGACAAAATAAACTTAAAAAATGGTAAAAAGAGATAAGGAGTATCTAAAAAGATTAATTTTACAAGTCTAAAAGGATTAATTCACCAAGAATATGTAACAGTTATAAATATTTGTGCACCCAACACCAGGGCACCCAAATACATGAAAGAAAGACTGCTAGATTTAAAGGGAACAATAGACTACAACACACTAATTATTTGGGATTTCACCATTCCATTGTCATTACTGGACAAATCATAAAGACAAAAAATAAAGAGACATAGGACCTAATTGATACCACAAGCCAAATGGACCTGACAAACATATATAAGATATTCTACCCAGCAACTACAAACTATGCTTTTTTTATCATCTCTACAGGAAACATTTTTGACGTATAACCACATAATAGGGCACAAAACAAGCTTCTATGAATTTAAAAGTTTAGAGATTATATCCAGCATCTTCCCTGACTACAATGGGATTAAACTTAAAGTCACCACAGATATTATTGTGCTTTCTCCAGATTTGCAGGAGGATGAACCTGGAATTAGACAGGCAGCAGAAAAATGTAAAAGCTTTGATAGACGAAGAGGTGAAGAATGACATCCTTTCTAACAGAATTATTTGGGAAGGATTTTCCCAGGGAGGAGCTTTGTCTTTGTATACGGCTCTTACAACACAGCAGAAATGAGTGGGCGTCATTTTACTCAGTTGTTGGTTTTCACTTTGGGTTTCATTTCTACAGAGTCCTATCAGTGGTGTTATTAGAAATATTTCTATTCTCCAGTGCCATGGAGATTGTGACCCTTTAGTTTCCTTAATGTTTGGTTCTCTTGCTGTTGAAAAACTGAAAACATTGGTAAGTCCTGCCAATATAAACTTTAGAACCTACAAAAGCATGATGCACAGTTCATGTTAGCAGGAAATGATGGATAGCAAGCAATTTATTGATAAACTTCTACTTCCAATTGATTGGCATCACTAAGAGGCCTTGTGTAGAAGTACACTAGCGTCATTGTAATAGAATATAATTTTTCCCCATGCTCGATTTGAAAATTCTGATTTTGCAGTGTTAAAGTGTTTTGCAAAGACATGCCAATGACATAGACTAACTAATGTCTCATAGGAAATTTATAATCTTTTAAGTATCTATACATGTATTTGAATAATACTGAATACTGCAACCAGATTTTTAAAAAGAACTATTTTATTTATGTTTATTTATTTTAATTTGACCAGAGAGTGACAGAGCATGTGTGTGAGAGAGACAGAGAGGGAAAGTGAGAAAGCAAGCCACCAGGTTCAGGACTCGAACCATGGTCGGCTATGTGGGAGTCCAGTGTCCTTAACCACCACACCCACCTGTTGGCTCCCAAAAACCTATTTTTTATTACATCATTTGAAAATTACTAGTATGGTTACTGGGATATTTGTCCACGTATAAGTGAACAGTTAAGTTACAAATGATGTATGCACGCTCTGACTTAGTATAGGATTTATCCCCAAATTATTTGATCTCCATGTGGTATTTGTATTTTTATATATGTATTCATATATACATAATAATTATAGTACATAAAAAGGACAAGGTAGTATTAATTCCTAGTAATAGGGATAATGCTTTTAAGTGCCAATAAAGAATATATTGCTCTTTTCAGTTAATAGCCCATCTATTGGGGAGACCAGTCTTTTCTTTCCCCTGATATCATTTCCATTTATATTCTCTCTCCTCTTAAGAAAAAAAAAAGTTTTTCATTTTCTTT
>NW_006206450.1:824709-861437 GCF_000334495.1 Tupaia belangeri chinensis | reverse complement strand
AATCCAGGAAACAGAAATAATTCTGTTGTTTTATTTTACTGTAAACAACTGAAAGAATAATCAGGTCATATTCTAGTGTGTTCAGAAATATTACTTAAAAATCAGATTTCTTTTTGCTTTTTTTTTTTTTTTGAGAGGGTTTTGCTATAGGGTGCATGCACTCGCCAGACAGACAAAGAGAGACACACATGCGCCCGGCGCTGAGTTTTAAGTCACTGGGTGTGGGACTTGAATCACGGTCGACTACATGGGAGTCCAGCGACATAGCCATTATGCTAACTGCTGGCCCCTCTTTTTGCTTTTAAACTACTTAGTTGGTTTAATACCAGGTAACCACACCATCTGCTGGCCCCAATGCGCACATATTCTATCATGAATAAATTTTTAATACTTTAATAATATAGCAATAGGAAAATCTAAATTTAGATGAAATGGACAAATTCCTAGGTGACTACAACTTGGCAAAACTGACATAAGAAAAAAAGCTAAATAGTACTATCAAAGAAATTAATTACTTGGGGCCAGCAGGTGGTGTGGTGGTTAGGGCACTGGATTCTCACATGGCTAATAGTGGTTCGAGTACCGTGTCTAGTGACTTGCTTTCTCACTTTTCCTCTCTCTCTCTCTCTGGTCACATTAAAAAAATAATAATAAATAAAATGGGTACTAGCTCAAAAAGAAAACTGTGTTAAGACTTATTAGGTACTCCTGTGGTCCTGGGAGTCTGGGGTGGGAGAATTGTGCTGTGGTGTGACTATGTCAAGGGCACCTCTTCTCTCCCTTTCTCACATGAAAGAAAGAAAGAAAACCTTTTTTAAATTTTTTTAAAGAATATTATGTTTCGGGGCTATCAGGTGACATGGTGATTAAGGCTCTGGACTCCCGTGTGACCAATCGTGGTTTAAGTCCTGGACCTGGTGACTTGCTTTCTCACTTTCCGTTTTTCTCTCTGTCTGTCTCTGGTCTAATTAAAAATAATAATAATGATAATTAAAATAAAATAAATAATTTAAAAAAGAATGTTACGTTTGGAATGATTTTGACTTCATTATGATCCTAAATAATTTTCAAACTCATTCTCTCCAGCATGATTTCTTTCAGCAATGTTAGGTGTCCATCAACTTTGTAGTATTTAACCTGGCTTCTCTATCATGCATTTCATATGGTGGAACTAATTTTTTTTTTTCCAACCTAGGATATGTAATAGTTTCAGAGTGGAGAAGTAGGTACAGCCAAGAATGCTATGCCCAGCAACATTATCCTTCAAATGGGAAGAAGAAATAAAATTATCTCCAGACAAACAAATGCTGAAAGAATTCACCAACTCTAGACCAGCTTTTCAGGAAGTACTTAAGGAAATACTACATCATGAAAACTAAAGGGAGATAAATAGAAGTAAGAGAACACAAAACAAGTAGGAAAAAAAAATGTAAGAAAATGACAGGGATAAGTCTGCATATACCAGTAATAACATTGAATGCTAATAGGTTAATTTCCCTAAATGAAGGACACAGGAACCCTCTATATGTTGCTTATAAGAAATACACGTCATTGACAAAAACATATGTTAATTGAACATCAGTGGCTGGAAAAAGTAATTTCATTCAAATAAAAATAATAATAATTTTAAAAGGCAGAAGTTGTGATACTGATGTCAGACAAAATAAACTTAAAAAATGGTAAAAAGAGATAAGGAGTATGTAGAAAGATTAATTTTACAAGTCTAAAAGGATTAATTCACCAAGAATATGTAACAGTTATAAATATTTGTGCACCCAACACCAGGGCACCCAAATACATGAAAGAAAGACTGCTAGATTTAAAGGGAACAATAGACTACAACACACTAATTATTTGGGATTTCACCATTCCATTGTCATTACTGGACAAATCATAAAGACAAAAAATAAAGAGACATAGGACCTAATTGATACCACAAGCCAAATGGACCTGACAAACATATATAAGATATTCTACCCAGCAACTACAAACTATGCTTTTTTTATCATCTCTACAGGAAACATTTTTGACGTATAACCACATAATAGGGCACAAAACAAGCTTCTATGAATTTAAAAGTTTAGAGATTATATCCAGCATCTTCCCTGACTACAATGGGATTAAACTTAAAGTCACCACAGATATTATTGTGCTTTCTCCAGATTTGCAGGAGGATGAACCTGGAATTAGACAGGCAGCAGAAAAATGTAAAAGCTTTGATAGACGAAGAGGTGAAGAATGACATCCTTTCTAACAGAATTATTTGGGAAGGATTTTCCCAGGGAGGAGCTTTGTCTTTGTATACGGCTCTTACAACACAGCAGAAATGAGTGGGCGTCATTTTACTCAGTTGTTGGTTTTCACTTTGGGTTTCATTTCTACAGAGTCCTATCAGTGGTGTTATTAGAAATATTTCTATTCTCCAGTGCCATGGAGATTGTGACCCTTTAGTTTCCTTAATGTTTGGTTCTCTTGCTGTTGAAAAACTGAAAACATTGGTAAGTCCTGCCAATATAAACTTTAGAACCTACAAAAGCATGATGCACAGTTCATGTTAGCAGGAAATGATGGATAGCAAGCAATTTATTGATAAACTTCTACTTCCAATTGATTGGCATCACTAAGAGGCCTTGTGTAGAAGTACACTAGCGTCATTGTAATAGAATATAATTTTTCCCCATGCTCGATTTGAAAATTCTGATTTTGCAGTGTTAAAGTGTTTTGCAAAGACATGCCAATGACATAGACTAACTAATGTCTCATAGGAAATTTATAATCTTTTAAGTATCTATACATGTATTTGAATAATACTGAATACTGCAACCAGATTTTTAAAAAGAACTATTTTATTTATGTTTATTTATTTTAATTTGACCAGAGAGTGACAGAGCATGTGTGTGAGAGAGACAGAGAGGGAAAGTGAGAAAGCAAGCCACCAGGTTCAGGACTCGAACCATGGTCGGCTATGTGGGAGTCCAGTGTCCTTAACCACCACACCCACCTGTTGGCTCCCAAAAACCTATTTTTTATTACATCATTTGAAAATTACTAGTATGGTTACTGGGATATTTGTCCACGTATAAGTGAACAGTTAAGTTACAAATGATGTATGCACGCTCTGACTTAGGATAGGATTTATCCCCAAATTATTTGATCTCCATGTGGTATTTGTATTTTTATATATGTATTCATATATACATAATAATTATATAAAAAGGACAGGACAAGGTAGTATTAATTCCTAGTAATAGGGATAATGCTTTTAAGTGCCAATAAAGAATATATTGCTCTTTTCAGTTAATAGCCCATCTATTGGGGAGACCAGTCTTTTCTTTCCCCTGATATCATTTCCATTTATATTCTCTCTCCTCTTAAGAAAAAAAAAAGTTTTTTATTTTCTTTATATCAGATCAAATATTGCCTCTTTACCGTAGGTATTCATTGTCAATACATACTATTATTTTGACATTCTGAATAATAGACATATGGTATTTAAAATCCACTTATAAAAATCTTCTTTATAAAGAAGACAGACACTACTTAAAACTTCATGTGCTATTTATTTCAAATAATTTTATCTTGGTCCAAATTTAGACCTGTTTAGTTATTAGACTCTTCAATCCAGGAAACAGAAATAATTCTGTGGTTTTATTTTACTGTAAACAACTGAAAGAATAATCAGGTCATATTCTAGTGTGTTCAGAAATATTACTTAAAAATCAGATTTCTTTTTGCTTTTTTTTTTTTTTTGGGAGGGTTTTTAGGGTGCATGCGCTCACCAGACGGACAAATAGAGACAGAGAGACAGAAAGCGAGAAATCACCCCCCGGGGGAATGGCCAAGTTGCAATCCCTTCTCCTCCGTTCTCCTCTCAAGATCTTGGGCTCGCACGCACATGCGCCCGGCGCTGAGTTTTAAGTCACTGGGTGTGGGACTTGAATCACGGTCGACTACATGGGAGTCCAGCGACATAGCCATTATGCTAACTGCTGGCCCCTCTTTTTGCTTTTAAACTACTTAGTTGGTTTAATACCAGGTATGGATAATAAGTGGGTAGCTTTTTTATAGTACTATATTGTTTGTTTCTTTGCCATCTCTCTATTTTGATAATTTACTTGATTAGGCAAACAGTATAAACACAAAAATCTTAAAGACAAAATTACTCTATATCAGGTGCCAGCCAGGTGGTCTGTTGGCTAAGTAAGCTGGATCCCACATGGCCAACTGAATGGTTTGAGTCCTAGATCTAGTGGTTTGAAAATCATGCTGGGCACATGTGCATGCATGCCCCAAATCCCAAGAGGAGATAGGAGGAGAAGGGACTGTGGTGTGATCATCACCCTGGTGTGTGATTTCTCACTTTCTCTCTCTCTCTGTCTCTCTCTGGGAGAGTGCACTTGCCCTATAGCAAAACTGAAAATAAAATTCTTAAAATCAAATGGGAGGTATGCGATTCAGTAAAAATTTAGTACTAATGATTGGGAAAATAAAAAGAAAGGTAAGGAAGTGGATATAAATACAACTTATATTTGAGATACTTTATCTCTACATATATATATATATGTAGAGAGAGAGATGGAAGGTTACAGAGATAGGAAAGAATACCCACTGTGGAATTTTTTGAGTATGAGGGAGAAAAATTAATAGTAACAGTTTCAGTATGAGATAGGACCATAATAAGCTATGTCAAGAAAGCTAGAGTGATTGATTTCTGAAAAAGGCATGGGGAGCATCAGTGTAAAATATTAATGACTTATCCATGAGGATGAAAATTGAAAAGAGGTCATTGTTTATCTTATTAAACAATCACATCTAACCCTGAAGGCTGCTGATCTCTTGTTAAGTTGTTAAGGTGGAAGGTAAATCATTGAGAATTAAAGAATGAGAGGGTAAAGTAGAAGAATGGAGGGTAGAAAATTTTTCTCTGGTGTTTGAGGTTAAAATAATAAGTCAGTTCCCAAAGGAAATGTCATGGTCAAAGGAAATTTTTTATTTTTTGTTTGTTTCTAAGAATTATTTATTTAGTTTTTTCCATTATTGTTATTATTTTTAAATTTGCAATAAGTCATGTGTGCTCTCCAGAGAGAGAGAGAGAAGAGAAAGAGAGAGAAAGTGAGAAAGAAACCTGCTAGGTCTAGGACTCAAACTGCAGTCGGCCATTGGGAGTCCAGTGCCTACACCACCGTACTATCTGCTGGCCTGTTTGTTTCTAAATAGGGGAGATAGGACAGTGTATTGGCTGAGGAAAAGAGGTTAGCTGGAAAGGAAAAATTGCAGATGCAATATAGACAATAATTAATAGAGAAGGGTGTAGGAATAATAGTGAAGAAGTAAGATAAGAAGCTGAGATTATACAGGTAGTCTAATAAAAAAATTGAAATAATCGTTTCTTCCAAGAATCCTCTGTAGTCTAGACTTAAAATATTAATTTAATCTGACTTCATAGAGAAAGAGAATAGAATAGTGGTTAGAGAAAAGGAAAGGGAAAAGGGAGAATAGGGAGATGTTAGTTAATAAATTATAGAATTTCTTTTGGTGGTGATAAAATGTTTTGGAATTACATAGTGGTGATGGTTATACAACATTTTAAGTGGACTAAAGGCCATGTTACTGTACAGTTTGCAGTGGTTAAAATGGTGAATTTAATGTTATGTAACTTTTATCTCAATGCTGATATATATAAAATAAGTAATGAACCCTCCCTGAGATAATTTAAACTAATAATTCTCTTATGAGTAAGTCTCTCCACCTTCTCTGCTCATCTAAAGGGATACAGAAACATAATTTTTGTTGTTATAACAATGATGTTAGAAGGTTGTGCATTACCATTCATACTCTTTGGAGAACAAGAGTTCATTGCCACTCTAATTACAATTCAGAACAACTCTGTACCTCTTTGAAACACAGAATTGAAGAACATTGCGACTGGAATGGACCTTGCAAGTACATGTTGAATTCTTTGCTCCTTATTTAAATTAAGGTTTTAAGAGGTCAGACACAATATAAGCACAGGAATTCTAATTGAAAAACAACCATAAAGAACAAAATTGTTTTCTCTTCCAAATACACTTCAAAGATAGTTCACGTAAAGTGTGTGGTTCAAGGAGACTTTTTCAAAGTCCATGCAAGTTAATTGGCAACAAAATCTCAACTACGTATGTTTGATTGAACTGATCTGAGGAAAGCAGAATATATCTGGATGCTTCAAGACCAAATAAAATCATTCCATTCCTTGTCTTAGAACAGTAGTTCCCTTTTTATTTTGAACAATACAGGTTTATTTTCTATAGTAAATTCAACAGGCACTTCTCTTTATGTAATCCATCCTCACTTAAAAACTAAAGTGAATGATTTGAAGGCATATTATGGTTTCTCATAAGCTGTTAAGAGCAAAATCCTCTGTGAACCACACTTTTGGGAAAAAGTCACTTTATTTGACTTTTTCCTCGCCTCCATTCTCCTTTCAGGATTTTTGTCAGGCATGCATATGCACCTGGTATGAGTTTCAAGCCACTAGGGTGCAGGACTCAGACTGTGGTCAGCCATATGGGAGTCCATAGTCTTAACCACAATTCCATCTGCTGTCCCCTGGTCTCTGCATTTCTAATGTTAGGTCTGTCTTTGGTCTAGGCAAGGCATTTAATTTACTTTTAAACAATTATTTGATTGCAGAAACTAAATATTGGGTTATTGGTAAAGTCATGACACACTTTTACATAGAAAAACGTGTCATGACTTTCCCAGAAACCTAATACTTAACAAATACTAACTCATTTAAGCTCTACAAGAACCTTTATTTTATTTACTTATTTTATTTATTTACTTTTTAGGTAGCTTTTTGCTATAGAGTGCGTGTGGCTCACTAGGGAGACAGAAAAAGACAGAGGGACAGAAAGCAAGAAATCATCTACTAGTGGGGATGACCACACCACAATCCTTTTTCCTTCATTCTCCTCTTGGGAATTTGGGCTCACATGCACACATGCTTGGTGTGTTTTAAGCCACCGGGTCCAGGTCTCAAACCGTGTTCAAGTATGTGTAGTCCAGCAATGTAACCATTATGCCATCTGCTGGTCCCAAGCTCTGAAAGAACTTTATGAGTTGGATTTTGTTCTTAATAGAAATGTCAAATCACTTTCCCAATGGTCAGCACTAGAAAGTGGTAAAATGCAGAATCCAACTTTTAACTACTATGATATGCTTCCTCTACAAGTCAATGAATGTTTGTAATTTTCATTGTTATTTAGACAGACGCTTCCCCTAAAATAAATTTCCTACAACTGAAATGTAGTCAAATAACCAGTTTGTTTATGAGTTCCTTCAGCCAAGGACTATCTTTATTCATAGTTATGTATGTTCAACTTCCATTATAGAAACTGCCTCATGGCATATGTTCAGTAAATGTTTGTTGAAAAATAATTGGCTTAGAGTATGGGACAGGAGTAAAGTCATGCAGAGATGAATTTATTCTATCCTACAACTGAAATGTAGTCAAATAACCAGTTTGTTTATGAGTTCCTTCAGCCAAGGACTATCTTTATTCATAGTTATGTATGTTCAACTTCCATTATAGAAACTGCCTCATGGCATATGTTCAGTAAATGTTTGTTGAAAAATAATTGGCTTAGAGTATGGGACAGGAGTAAAGTCATGCAGAGATGAATTTATTCTATATGAAATGAGAGATTTTTGCTATAAGGCTTGTGCGCTTGCCAGAGAGCCAGAGGGAGAGACAGAAACTGAGAAATCATCCCCCAGGAAAGATGGCCATGCTGCAGTCCCTTCTCCATTCTCCTCTCAGGATTATGGGCATGCATACACATGTGCCCAGCATAAGTTTTAAGCTGCTGGGTCCAGAACTCACACCACCGTCAACTATGTGGGAGTCCAGCAACGTAACCACTACGTCACCTGCTGGTCCTATGAAATAAAATATTCTAAAGTCATCCTTATAACTTTTAACCTAGTCTGTAAAAGGAAGTTTGTTAATTTACATATATACATTATCTAGCTTTTTCTCTTTATTTTCATTTTGTAGAAATATGAAGAAAAAATTTACTAGCTGGTCAATAAGAAAGTAATTTATTGGCACTGGAAGTGATTTGGGGCTATCAGAAGCTCACCTGAGTGTTGTGAGACCTTTGTCTGTTAGTGTTTAGAAAAAACCACAATGAAACAAGAAGCAAAGAAGCTTCTGAGTTTCAGATAGTTCAAGGAAAAAGATGTCTTATGGTTTGTATCTTGAGCATTAGATCTGCTTTATTTGGGCTACAGAAGGACTTGGTCCACAGAATTAAGGGAGCATCTTTGTGATTCTTTAAGAAGAGCTGCTTTCTTTTGGTGCCAGCAGGTAGAGTGGTGGTTAGGGTGTTGGACTCTAACATGGCCAACCATGGTGCACGTCCCAGACCTATGACTTGAAAATCATGCTGGGTGCATGTGCATGCATGCCCAAAATCCTAGGAAGAGAAGGAATTGTGGCATGGCCATCTCTTTTACGGGGTAATTTCTCACTGTCTCACTCACTGTTTCTTTTTCTCTGTTTTTCACCAGCAAGCACATGCACCCTATGGCAAAAACCTTTTAAAACAAAACAAAACTGAAAAAACAAAACTCTCTTTCCCAGAGAATGAGCGTAGTTCCACAAAATAGAGCAGGGACAGGGAGGAGCTGGCAAGGGAATGCAATTGATCTTCCCATCTCTATTCCAGATGGTCCCCCATCTGTAGGCTGAGGCATCTGAACTTCAACTTCCCTTACCAGGAAAAGCTCAGAGATCAGATCAGAAATGGTTCTCAAATCAGGAGAAAATAATAATTCAATGCGTGTTTTTCTAATATTGAGGAGACATTGTAGAAAAATAGAGAAACGGGTTATATGTTAATTCTAACATAGTTACTAATATATTTTGTGACTGGACACTTGGTGATTGCTTTTAGTATGTGAACTTATGGGGTTAAATATTTTAAAAAGGCCTTACCCACTTTTATATTTTCCATTCTAAATGCTGTAATTTTGTGCATATTGAAGAAGTTTATTATCTAATTAAAAAAATTTTTTTTTACCAGAGGGCGTGTGTGATCACTGGAGAGAGAGACAGAGACAGAGAAGGATGGCCATTCCACAATCCCTTCTCCTCCATTCTCCTCTTGGTGAAAAAAAATCACACATGCTTCTTGTGTGATTTTTCAAGTCACTGGAGTTGGTACCCGAACCATATTTTTTGATTTTGAGTAGGATACCAGAGTAGCATGCAAAATTTGTACTAACTATTGTAAAAACATACTATTGGACTAAGTAAGTGGAATAATAACCAAAAACTGTGGAAGATAATGTATAAGAAAACAAATAAATAAATAAGGGGAGAGAGTGGGAGAGAAGATTGGCTGTTAGAAGAAATTCTGTGTCTTAATAAAACACCAAAGTTAGTTGCTAAATGCTTTGGTTCTTGTCAATAAAAGTTTTCTTTCACTAGATCAGTAGTATAAATAACTATTTTCAAATAATTGCATAGCTTGCAAAATGCTTTTATGTTTCTTTTAATTCTCACATAAGTCATAAATGACTACTGTCTATTTGGCAGATGAGAATCTCAAAAGGTAAAGTGGCTTTATCTGTGACTATACTATTTTCTAATTTTAAGTCTCATTTTTATTTCTTATGTCATGCTGCCTATAATTATGTAGCCAAGGGATATTCCATGTTCAGGAAGAATAAAACTGGGGTAGTGGTCACTAATTGTATATCCTGCTCTTAAAAAGTGTATTACTGATTTAATTTGCATAAATCTACTGCCCTATACCAATATGACCAATAGTTAAAAAGGGAGAATAATTACACTGACTATGACACACATACCAATGTGGGTCTGGACAGCATGAGAAAAGTGTTTAAAACAAGTAGGAAAGGGCCAAGAGGAGTTGTAGTGGTTAAGACACTGGACTCCCACATGGCCGACATGGTTTGAGTCCCAGACCTGGCAGTTTGAAGCTCATGCTGGGTGTGTGTGTGTGTGTGTGTGTGTGTGTGTGTGTGTATCCAAAATCCCTAGAGGAGAGTGGAGGAGAAAGGATTGCACATGGTTATTCCCCTGGGGGTTGATTTCTTACTTCTCTTTCTCTGTCCCTCTGGTGAGTGCACATGTGCACATGCCCTTTAGCAGAAAAAAAAAAAAAATTGAAAAACTGTCTTTTAAAAATAAATAAAAGCAAAAATAGGAAAATGTTTGGGGATAAAGAAACCATATTATACAACTGCATTCAGATATAAAGGCCCTTGTTGCTATTTTAATTTCCAGATAAAAAAAACTAGTATAAATGCATTGCAATGATTTATTGTCAAACAGGATAGGCACAAATATGACTTGGGAATGTATAATAAATATAATACCTGTGAAAAAGTATCTAAAGACATATTGGGTCCAGCAGTTAGCATAATGGCTATGTCGCTGAACTCCCATGTAGTTGACCGCGGTTCGAGTCCCGGACATGGTGACTTACACTCACGCTGGGCGCATGTGCGTGCGTGCGTGCCCAAGATCCCAAGAGAAGAATGGAGGAGAAGGGATTGTGGCATGGCCACCCCCCTGGGGGGTGATTTCTTGCTTTCTGTCTCTCTGTCTCACTCTGTCTTTCTGATGAGCACACACACCAAAAAAAAAAAAAAAAGACCTTTCCAAAAAAAAATTATAAAATTTTCTATGAAATAAAATTAGCATTGTAGAAAAAAATGCAGAATGCAGAATGTTTCTTTCTCTTTTTTAACCAACCAGAAACCCTTAGGGGATATGGTTATGATGTTAATCCTGCATAGAAAAACTTGCATATGAATTAGTATGCTTTTAAACTAAATTTTATCAACCATGTCATTCTAAACAAGATTCCTAAATATTGGAATGCTAAAATTTTAAAGGTGTTTTTAAAAAATCTGGCAAACTACGTAGAATACACAGGAAGAATACTATGGAAAGAAAGCAAATTAAACAAGTCACTTTAGTCTTGACCTAAATTCAATGACAGGTCTGATATTCTGAGTCTGTCCAGGAAAAATGTATTCTACAACTGCTTGAAAAAGCTATGGGCTATAGTGATTTATATTAGTAGTTCTGAACAAATGAAAACCCAACATTTTTACAGTTGAACAAAATTGGGCTTGGACAATAGGGAACCTAAAACTCATTTGGATTCATGCAGTGTTTTAAAAACACATCACTTGGACCTCTTAAAATCAATCTAGTACCTAACTGGAAGCCAGATCCAAAGTCTCCAAGTAGGGGTGTATGTTGACTAGACTCTGCATGCTTTAAATCTCAGGGGTTGTATACTTATACAAGCTATGTCTTCTTTTCCAGTGGGACACCTGAAGGAGACATGTAGGCAGAGAATTACAGTAAAACCCAAGTTGGATATCATAAAAGCATGAATTAAAATTTCACTGCCTCTCTGTGACATTATGTTCTAACTCACTCTGTTTCTAAACTGATTATACACAGGTTTCCCCCAATAGACTGAATGTAATTCAGAAGAACAGCCATCAATTAACATTTACACCTTGGGCACAGATAAGAGAATGGCTATCATTTTAGTTTTGTAATAGGAAGAGATGAAATCTGCAAGCATAGAGCTTTAAGGGCTTTAGTATGCATCTTTTTCATATTATCTGACTTATATTTCAGGGTATCTGAGGCCTCCAAAGCTAGACCTCCAATATTATATAATATTGAAGCAGGTGTTCTTCCAAGCTAATAGTGAAAAATACTCTCTCTAATAGCTAGGTCAACTTCACAATTCTATTCTTAGTCTTTTCTTGGTCATAATATCTATTTATTCCTGAAATACCAGGCACAGATAGAGCCACATCACTGCAAAAATGATAGAAAGAAAAGAATATCTAACTTCTGTCCCTTTACTAGAAGGGGTTGCAACAGAAGTTAATAGGAACAAAACTGGATAAGGGGCAACCCAGACTGATAAAAGACAGTATGATCCTCCAGAGGCAGTTTAATATCGAGACTTCTTAATACAGAGGCTTCTAAGTCCTCACATGGCACGAAAGGATATCAAAGTTCCTAGGCTGGATTCAGGAAATCCAGTTAACCTTACCTTTTAGCCTGAACACATGGTTTGAATACAATAGATGGTTTTCATTCTTGTGCTATACAGTATTTTGGGATTTGACCCAACTATTCAGAAAATTTGTGCTTTTTTTCATAAAAGTAAACTGATAGGCATTTGTCATTATCAATACAGGTTTACATTTCTCAAATTGATTAAACATTTCATTTCCTAAAGTATGCTATGTAAATAATGTTTTCTTGCAACTTTTTTCTTTATTATCAGAAAACTTTTATAATTTTGTCATTATACCAGAGCAGAAGGAGTTATTATTTCATGAAGTTATAAGCTATCCCAGTGATTACAACTGGGCCTTGGAGAGTTCTATGTGCAAATATTATTTTATAATAAAGATAAAATTGATAAGGCTGGGTAATGAATAACAATATAGTATTAATATCCAAATGTCTTTGCTTCAAAGATTTTGCTTTTCTTGTCTCCTTCTCAAAGATCCTCAAATTAAAGATGCAGACATGTATTAGTTAACTGTTTCTGTATGCCTATGGCTTTACCTACACATACACAGCAAACTAGTGTTTTAAGCTATTAACAAATGATGCAAGTGAGAAACTATACAGATCTACCCAAATGTAACCCTCTTGCTCTAAAGGAATTTTCTCTTCTAGATTGCACAGATGGAGACCTAAACTCCCCACTTCATTTTTCTTAGGCAGAAAGAATCTAAAGGTGATGAGGTATGGTGTTGTACCCCGGTTAATGTGATTTTTCCTCAGCCTACTGAATTTTATTGGGCTGGTCTTAGAGCATTCAGATCACCCAGATCACTCTTTTTCAAGTCCTGATGCTTAATGCAGGATTTTCCCCCCTCATATCAGAACTACTGTGAAATTTCATTTCAGCATTTTATGTTCACACCAACTTGAATCTGTATAGATTTTATACAAGAAAATATACCATGTAAACATTATTTCATGCCATCTCTCTATGATGGTTTTTATTTTAACTCAGGGACTTACTCCCTTTCGTATGCCCAAATGATACATAGTAAGTTATATATAATTTTCTGAAGACATTTCATGTTTTTCTACCTTCAAGGGCTTTCTCCTGTTAGTCCTACTTGGAGTATCATCACCAAGCTTTATCTATTTTTTTTTTCCCTCACCAACTTGAATCTGTATAGATTTTATACAAGAAAATATACCATGTAAACATTATTTCATGCCATCTCTCTATGATGGTTTTTATTTTAACTCAGGGACTTACTCCCTTTCGTATGCCCAAATGATACATAGTAAGTTATATATAATTTTCTGAAGACATTTCATGTTTTTCTACCTTCAAGGGCTTTCTCCTGTTAGTCCTACTTGGAGACTCATCACCAAGCTTTATCTGTTTTTTTTTTACCTACAGTGAGACAGGGCCTTTATTGGTCAGACAAGTGTCTAGTAGCTTAGGTGGAGTGTGCCTCTGTCCTGGCTCCCATTTGCCCTCTCCTAAGAGTTCAGGACTCAGCAGCCCAGGAGACAGGAGTGTCGGGCAGGGATGGCAGACAGAGCCAGGATAAAATATACAGGGCTGGGACCTAAAAGGGACTCAAGGTAATGAAGGGAAAGTGGGGGTTCTAGGCCATCCAGATAAAATGTCCTTAGGGTGAAGTGGAGCTGTCTTCCCAATAGACCCTTCTATACTTGCCAGGAATGGGAGGGCTCAGGAGGAAAGCTTCCCCTATAGATTCCCTATTGTGGTCTTTGAGCCATCAGCATCTCCAGGGCGTTATCTTTGGCTTCTTTAATGCTCTCCTCCAGGTAGGATTGCTTTCTGTTCTAGTTCTTTAAATTTTTCTTCTGCTATTTTCTGTTTTTCTAGCAGCTGGTTGTGGATTACCTCCTTTGATTAAAAATAAACATTCTTCCTACACCTTCATATATATTAGTCTCATCTGCCAAAGTTAGAATCTCTGTATCTGCAAGATGTGTTTTTTGTTTTGTTTAGTTATTCAATCTGTATGTCTGCAAGCTTCACCTTCTGTTGAGTGTCAATAACTTTGGCGAAGCTCTGTGAAAACCTTCTTCAACTCCAGATCCATGGAGGCTGCCATCCTGGTACACTCTATCTCTTTATCTATTTTTAAGATTTTGAAGAACTGGTTCATCCACTGACTCCTTAATGGTTGCCTCAGAGAAACCTTTGATAGCATTTGGAGCCACACTTACAGCATTTATAGCATGCGTTACTTATATTTACTTGCACAGCTATTTTCAGGCTAACTGTAGTAGGCAGCTAGAGCCTCTCTATTTTTCTTCTTATTTCCTTTGCTCTCACCCTCTTTTTATACACATGTCAAATTTTTATTCTATACACACTATTTTTCTAATTCATAGGAGAGGTGGTTAGTTTTTACTATAATGACTGCTCTATTTTAAATCAGAATTGTTTGTTTTCCAATCCTCAAAGTTCATTTTTTCTAATGAAATTCCTGATTGTTTAAAAAGTCAATTTATTCTTGAAATGATCTTTATATTTCCTCACAAGAAGTTCTTCAGATTTATCTACTTTCTCCATCTTTTCTATAATCTCAAAGAGTGAATCCTCCTATATAGATTATGCTTTATCCTTGATCTAGGATTAATGAAAAGAACAGAAACAGCAGAGTATCTGTTGAAGATCTCAGCTTCCAATACCAATGAAAATGCCCAATTTTATATCACTTATGTGATCTAAATGGAGTAAATTAATTAATAATGACTTCTAATTTAATATGTATTTTACTTACCCTAGAGGACTTTATGGAACACTTCCTGTGACAAGCACTGTTCTAATACTTTAGGGTAGGGATCTGAATACTTTTTCTATAAAGGGCTGGATAATAAACATCTTAGATTCTGTGGGATATACGGTCTCTGTCCCTACTATTCACCTCTTCTCTTGTATAGCATGGAAGTAACCAGAGATGATACATGAATGAGCTTGACTGTGTTCCAGTAACATTTTATTTGTAGACACTGAAACTTTAGTTTCATCTAATTTTTACATGTCATAAAATACCTTCTTTTTTCTGAGTTTTTTCAGTTATTTAGAAATATATAGCTTATGGGTCATATAAAAACAGATTATTGATATTAAAGCAAGTTGCTAATCAGATTTAGTCCATAGTCTGGAGTTTGTTCACCCTAGTTTTAAGGGAGAAGAGTCAAATTTGATATCTGTAACTAGTAATGGGGATGGGCTATGTCAACAAAATAGACTACACAGAGCTGTAAGAAATGTGAAAGTGATTAGAGTTCATAAAAATCATGAATCAAATCAAATCATTTTATGCATACCACTGATGGTTAACTTTGATGAAATATATTTAATAAAGTAAAAAATAAGTTCCAAAATTGCCTGTGTAATATTGACTTGCACTGTTAGTATAACATTATGAATTAGAGTCAGTGAAGAATTTTCAAGTCTTCTGTTAATTAGAAGCTGACATAATCTATATTAGCAGAACAGGAATAATGGAAATTACTCAAAAGACCACTGTGTCAAAGTAGAGTGATAAAACAGACAGAAGTGGGCACCAAAGTAAATATGCAGCATAGCAAAGAATAAGCCCTTAAATCTGTTGCTCTTGGCAAGGAATGAGTATTATTTAATAGAAGAGTATCCAAGTAAACTAGCTTTGGGACCAATAGGTGGCATGGGACACTGGAGTCCCACATGGCTGACCATGGTTCAGTTCAAGTCCTGGACCTTGAAGCTTTCTTTCTTTTTTCCTCCAGTGAGCACATGTGCCCTGTAACAAAAACTTAATAATAATAATAATAAATAAATACTTATTTTTAAAAAGTAAACTAGCCCAATATCAAAATAATTAACAGGTTCAGCCACAGTGTCACACAAATAAGCATCACCAATTAAGAGGCTGGAAGCTGCACAATAGGCCTGGATTTAGTTGCCAGGCCAACCTGAACATGACAACGCAACTTGCACACAACTGTATTCCTAACTAATTGAGAGTCAAGGGCAGGAATATTGGAAAAGGATGAGATCCTGTCAAAAACATCCCACTCTCTGTCATAAGCAAAGAAAATAAAAGAGTACATTACTGTTAGCTAGGTGAGAAACAGAAAGGGTAAAGATATTAGGAAAGATATAAAAGAGGAATAAACTTGAAAATTAAGGTAGATTTGTGATCAATTAACTTTGGGAAATGTGGGAGAGAAAGGAGGTAAACAGTTTTTAAGTTTTAATGTGGGTAACAGGGAGGTGGACAATGTTAGAGAACATTATCTAGATAAGAACCTATATATAGTGCTGAAGACAAAACAGCATGCTTAATATGTTTACAGTGTGCTGATTGCTAATCACGCACTGACATTTTCAGTTCGCTTGTACACAGAGCTATTCACTATCTTAGGTAGAAACGTGAATACCAGACAAAAGTGAGTATGTTTACATAATCAGTTGAACAAAGTTCTGTATCTATACACTAGTTGGTCAAACTATCTTATTTGCTGTTGCATACTTATTTTTTGTTAGGCATAAAAAATCTAAAGGTGATGAAGCATTATGTTATACTCTGGCAAATCTAATTTTTTCTCAGCCTAGTAAAGTTTACTGGTTAGATCTTAACAGAGCATTCAGATGAACACTTTTTCAAGTACTATCTAGTGTTAGGATTATGGGTTAGGGACAGAAACCATATATAATCTTTGAAAAAAGAGAGAAAAGGAAAAAAGGAAGGAAAGGGGAAGAAAAAAGGAAAGGCAAAGGTAAATAAAATGTTCATATGACAGTTGAGTTTACTTAAGCATACAGTTCAACAAAATATTTGAAATTAGTGACTATTATAATGTGAAAAACAGATACATGGGCTGCCCTGTACTGCCACAGTTTAGCACTGTGTATAGAAAGCCAAATCCTGTTAATGTTATACATGGCCATAGCTGGAATTACAGGTCCAACAGCTTGAAAACACACTGAGCATGTGTGTCCAAATCCTGATGGGATGGAAAAATGGAGGAAAAAGGATTACGTATGACCATGCTCCACAGAGGGTTACTTTTTCCTACATTCTCTCTCCAGCATGCATACACACCCTCTGGCAAAACAACAATAGCAACAACAAAACACCTTATTAAATAATGAAAAATTTCTTTCAAAAAGTTGACCAATCTCTCCCTTTGTTCTTCGAATTTTTGTATATTTTTAAATTTTATGATTTCTTACTTACAACTATCTTTGTATACCTCTACAGCACATAATATGTTTTTTCAAGGCATGCATGTAGTATGTGACAATCAAAGATATTACCAGATGTTACCACAGATACCATTTTCAACAGAGAACTTTACAGTCTTCTGTCTATTAAATATTTCTTCCCTGAGCACCTCTCAGTCACCCTCTACTAATCACCTCCACTCCCTCACAGTTTCTGGTATCTGCACTTGTCCTCCATATTAGTATATCTTCATATCATCAGATCTTTCCATTTCTGCCATGGAGTGCAAAATTCAATGTATATTGAGTGGGGATATGCAGTGTTTGTCTTTCATAGTCAGACTTAATTTTCTTAGCACTAAATCTTCTATATTCATCTGCTTTGTATCAAATAACAGGGTCTCATTGTTCCTTTTGACTGAGGAGTATTCCATAGCATGTATATGCCACATTTTTCCAGTCTAGTCATCGTTATTGGGCATTTAAGTTGATTTCTTGTCTTAGCAATTGTGGGTAATGCTGCACCAAACATGAATGTGCAAGTGTCTTTCTGATTGAGTATTTTCCTGTCCTTTGGGTAAATACCAAGGAATAGAACGACTGGGTCACGTGGTACTTCTCTTTGTAGGCTTTTGAGGAAGGAATATCCATATCGTTTCCCATAATGGCATTACTGATTTATACCAACAGAGTGGGAGGGTTCCCTTTTCACCACAGCCTTGCCAGTACTCATCATTCTTTCTTTTCTTTTACTTTGTGATTTTATATAATTTTTTAACATTTACATTCCTGGGGTCAGCAGATGGTATAGTGGTTACTTCACTGGACTCCCACATGGCTTATTGCTGTTCAAGTCCTGGACCTAATGGATTGAAAATCACACCAGGCACATATGTGTATATGCTCAAGATCCCAGGAAGAGAATGGAGTAGAAGGGATTGTGGCATAGCCATCCCCTCTAGGGAGGGGGGTGGGGATTTCTCATTTTCCCTCTCACTGTGTCTGTCTGCCTGTCTGTCTGTCTTTCTCTCTCCCTGGTGAGCACACGCATTCCAAGGCAGAAGCCTCTCAAAACAAAAACAAAAAATAAAAGCATTACATTCCATCATTGTACATCTTTGTAACACACAATATGATTTTTCAAAGTATGCTCTTTATTTTCTTTTTTTAAAAAATATTTTATTTAACTTTATTTATTCATTCATTTGTTTATTTCAGTTTGACCTTATTTATTCATTCATTTGTTTATTTCAGTTGGACCAGAGAGGCAGAGAGAGAGAGAGAGAGAGAGAAAGGCACCAGGTCCAGGACTCGAACCGCAGTCGGCCATGTGGGAGTCCAGCACCCTTAACTACCAAGCCACCTGCTGGCCCCAGTATGCTCTTTATTTTCTTGATGAAAGCCATTCTGACTGGGGTTAAGTGATAACTCTTTGTGGTTTTGATTTTCATTTCCCTTATGATAAGAGACATTGAACATTTCTGTGTATGCATTTTGGCCATTCTTATGTCTCTCTTAAAGAGTTGTCTGTTCACCTCATTTGCTCGTTTTTAATTGGATTATGTATTTATTTATTTATTCATTCATACATTCATTCATTTCATTCATTTAGTGGGTAAGCTGCTCATGTTCCCTATAAATCCTGTTTATCAATCTCTTATCAGAAGCATAGTTTGCAAATATTTTCTCCCATTCTGAGGGCTGTGTCTTCACTATTGTTTCCTTGCTGTGCAGAACCTTTATTATTCAATATAATCCCACTTGTCCGTTTTTGGGATTATTGCCTATGCTTTAAGAGTCTTGTTTAAGAAATCTTTGCCTATGCCAATGTCTTGAAGTTGTTTGTAAATTTTTTTGAAATAATTTATATAAATTATTCCATACTGCTGATACATTTCTCTGTTATAGAGACATTAATGGTTGAATAGAGCAATGGAAGACATACTGGGACCCTACAAGGCTATTTGTCCAACATAACCTTGACATAAACTTGACTGAATAAGTAACTGGTGCTCTTTAATTTACTCTCTACTAAAATAAATGTGTTGTTTATGTTCTCTAAAATCTGTACCTGTTCAACTGTTTGGTTCTGTAGTCTACAGACCTAGACTTCCTTGCTTTTTTCTTTTCAGTTACCTTCTTGCTGGTATTGTTTGACATTTATAATCTACTTCATCGTGGGTCTGAAATATTTGCCTTCTTGTTAAAAAATACTTCTGGAAAGAGACAAAGTACATGAAAACTGGGTTCAGTAATAGTTGCCCATGAAATATTCACATCAATCAATACTGCAAAATCACGTAAAAGTATTAAATTAAGACTCTAGAATGAATAATTTAACTTTCCATTTGTACTAACACTGAAAGGATTATAGTGATATAGCATGGCTAAAACTTCACTAACAGCCTATTAAGGCACCTCATTAGTAGGTTGAAGGTTTAAGACTTGATAAATAATAATGGACTAGTCAACTTCAAGGGACAGAGTGAAATGAAATGGAAATAAATTGCTAGGTGAATATAATTAGAAAGCACTTTACTGAGTAGACATTTAATAAATATAAGTTGAATAAATGCATGAAAGCCCAATATCTTGGCTTTTGCTCTACATTTTGCATTTTAAATTTATATTAACAGTACTCTTCTTTAGAAGTTAATTGTTGCATCTGCCTTTAGCAGAACAACTCAAATTTCCTCAGATTTGTTTATTTGTAATTAATATATAAAGAATTACTACCAGTGTTGGGAACCAGCAGGCAGCATAATGGCTATGTCGCTGGACTCCCACGTAGTCGACCATGGTTAGCATCCTGGACCCAGTGGCTTAAAACTCATGCCAGGCGCGTGTGCGTGTGTGCCCAAGATCCTGAGAGGAGAATGGAGGAGAAGGGATTGTGGCGTGACCATCCCCTCTGGGGGGTGATTTCTCGCTTTCTGTCTCTAAGTCTCTGTCTGTCTGGCAAGCACACACGCCCTATAGCAAAAATCTCTCAAAAAAAAAAAAAAACAAACAAGAATTACTACCAGTGTATGAAGAGACCAGCACTGTTCAGTTTTGGCTACCTGTTATCAATCACTGCAAACTATTGATTGAAGATATTAATTTTCAGTTGATTTTACTATACATGAGAATGTTGAATAATACTAGTTCTTGATAAAATGAAATAAAGATTCTTGAAAAGAGTACATTCTTTCTAGAGAAGACTTACATTTCTTGAGATGCAAATAGATGTTATACTATGCTTTTCACAGAAAATTAAGAAATTTGTAGAAAATTTTTGGTCTCTATATCTGGATCTTAGGATTCACTAAATTGTACAGAGACATGAAAATGAACATGAGACAAATTCAAAGAAGTAAAGCAGATGAACTGTTCTGTAAAATTTTGGGGTAGGGGTAGAGCTTCCCATATACTCTATAGGTAAGGAAAGGAAGTAGGTTGTTCACAAAACTTAAGTTCAGTGGGGGACTGATTATATTTTCGAAGTTACATTTGGTTCCCAAATAACTTTCCTTTTTCCAGGCAACCACGTCCTTGAAAAGTTAATTTTATTTTATCTCTGGATACAGGAGCCTTCGCATGACAATGGAAGTTGAAAGCTTCCCAGGTAAAGATCCTTCAAAGAATAAGGGACTCATGATAGAGAAGGATAAAAGTCAACAGTTTATACCACTCGGTTGCTTTTAAGATTTTCATCAAATGCATCCTCAGCAGTTGAAACTTACTAGAGAAGCTTCCCAACAGAGTTAAAATCATAAAACAATGACAATGTTACCTTTGTTTCTCTGAGCCTTCAGACAGGAAAGACAGCAACCAAACTATGTATCAACTTACTTTCTTCCTCTTTTGGTGCTGAAAAAAAAGTCTTACCCTGAGGTACATGGTATGAGCTGCAATTTAAGCGAAAAATAGTTTTTGTTATTAGCCAAAAAAAAAAAAAAAGAAGCAAAACTTTATTCTAAGAGTGTTTGTATTTTATAGATTCATGTATGAATATACCACGTATTTACTCAAGGACAAACATCTTTGGAATCATGGAACTGTAATTCATTGCAATTTTAAAAGTAAATATTTACTTGTGTCTGAAAAACATTTTTTTTATGAATGCATATTCATCATGCCTAGAATTTGACTTTTAAAAATATGTATATATCATGGCAATGACTATAGCATATTTAAACAGAAACATTTGAAAACATTAAGGGGGCTGTATTTTCTGGCTTATGAGATGTTGCTAACCAGTGACCCCATAGTGACCATTGCTCCAAAAACTTCTGTAAGTAAGTAAAAGAGGGCTTCTCTTTGCACTAGTGTCTGGTATGTTTTTTCCCTGCTGGGAGACAAGGTCTACAGGAGGCTCAGTATGACAATAGCCTCAAAATGCAAAGGACAGTTTTAGTTGAGAAACTTTATTAAAATTTACGTTGGAGCTACCTCATCAAAAAGACACAGAATGCTGTATAAGACTTGTTTTATGTTATTAGTTATTAGTGTAAGCTAATATAGTTATTAGTGTAAGCTAATAAAAGTTTAAATTAGTTCTCTTAGATATTCATTGAGTATAGGTTTTGCTGTTGAATTGCTTTTTTGAGATTTAATTTTTAAAAATTCCTTGATGTTGACACTAAAGAGACATTGTTATAAGGTTCACTGGAACAAACTATACTAATCTGGCTAAATTATAACTGGGTTAATTGCATTTTGTCTATTTAAATTTTTCTAGATAATCATATATCTCTTTAGTCACATATATGCCTTATTATACTGAATAATATTAAACATTCAGTATTTTTTAAGTTTCTGAATTTTAGGATTATTGTATCAGTTCCTGAATCTTTGAGAGCTTGACTGGGATATACTGATTCCAAAGAATATACCCAGAGGTCCAATAGAGGAAAACATGAGTTTATTTACTTACATAAAACAGAGCAGGTTGGGATGTACAGATGACAGCTGGTCGATAGGTGATTCATGCTGTCAGAGAGAACAATCTTAGGTTATATATGTTAGCTATACACAATCAAAGATGCGTCCAAAATAGGGATCTGGTTTCTGCATATATTTTCTGAGGACTATAATAAAAGGTTATCTTATAAATGAACAGAATCAGCAGAACATGTTTAATATGTTTAAGGTTTAGTGCCCCTGCTTCTTGTGGTGTTGACATGGGAGGGTTGCACATACCTCTGTAATGTTCTAGTGGGGGGGGGACAAATTTCATGTGATAAAAGTAATGGTCACGAGATGCTTAGGAGCTCCTGCTGTGGCCTGCAATTAGGGCTCAGGAAAAACAGGGACAAAAGGAGACTGAAGTGAGTTCAATGGATGGAGCATATCCACACAGTGTAAATGGTTTTGATTAGAATTAAATTTAAAATAAATTTTGCTATTTTATGATAGTTTCTAAAACGTAAATAAATACATCCAAGGCAAGTATATTCTACTACGAATGAAATCCAGCATGATTTAAATGATAGTTTAAAAATTTCATGAAGAATGAGAACAATACATGCATTTTGCAGAGGTATTGAAGGAGTTAAATATATACCACTATGGCATATTGACTGTTTTGAATTTAAGGCACTTAAAAAAACTTCAGGTGCAAGATCATTCTGACCTCTTTTCTGTTTCTTAAAAGTTGGAGATAAAATTCTTATGTGAAAGACACCCTCCCTATACCAAAAGGAATAACATTATTATCCTCAAGGACAAAAAGTCGAGATGGAAAGAAATCTGTACAGACCTTGTTAAAATAACTCTTATCTTTTAAGTCTCTCCATGTAATTCAGTATGTAAGTAACTGACTCTAACTGCTTCCTTGGGCCTTTAGTTCCTTATGAGAGCTTGTGTGCAACGTAGAACTTGAATTAAATCAACATGTAAGTTCTTCTGCTTCTCCTTTTAAAGTTGATTTATTTTTTTAAAATTCTATGAGTAAGGGAAACACACACAGAGAGAGAGAGGTAGACAGACAGAGATAGCACCCCTGACAGGGTGTTCATGCTGTGATCTTCCCCTGGATCATAGGCCATGCCTACTAGGGGTACTCAGGAAGGTCTCTGGACAGAGGGTTACATTTTACCATTGTGCCACTCTGGCCCCTAATCTGTTTTATGTTGCTTTAACTTTTGGGCCTGGTTGGGACTCCAAGTGAACTTCTCCAACTATATTAAAATTTTGCATAAGATTTTAGGGGCAGACAGTGGTACAGTAGTAGCACAACTGGATCCATGTGGGAAGGTGTCAGGTTTCACATCCTGAGTGTGCACATGAAGCATGTACATGTGCCCATGATTTGTGCTGGCTGAGGCTGGCAATGGATTGTGGTATGAAGACCCTGTTGTGAGTCTCCCTCTCCTCCTCACTCTCTCTGTCTAATGAAAGAAATAAATACATAAACTAAAACAAACAAACTAACAAAAACAAACAAAAAAACACATACAGAATTTCCCTGCAGTTTCTTGGACCCTACTGCTTCTGGGAAGAAGTAATATTTGAGGAAGCTGACATAATTATGACAGGGAGAAAAGATTCAACAAGGAGTTGCATAAATCCATCAATTCTTTTCTTTGACCACTGTGCAAATTAAAATATTACTTATACTTTTATAATTACTGAGGTAGCCAAGGAGATTAGCTTAACTCTCAATAAGATTTTGTCTCTTAGGAGATTTTTATCATATCCCTCAACTTCTCCTTCAAATATGTCACTAAACTTGTCAACTATAATTCCTGTTTTTGGCATTTCTTTACTGATTAGGTTTTATAAGTCCTCCTTACACAGTTCACCCAAATTCATGTAACCTCTGGCTAATCTCTTAGATTTTCTGTCTACTAAGAGTTGATGGGAAATAGGAAGTGAACTCTAGCTCTCCATTCCCCCGCCCCCCATTATCTCTATCAACACCGGAGTCACCTGCAAAATGATAAAAGAAATTGATGTTTTGGGAATCTAATGTAAAAGTGCACAAAAGCATCTTTGGTCATTTTGTCTATTTTTTCCCCTTAAATGTGTAACATATAAACATTAAAACAATACACCTCCTTCTGAAAATGTAACTTGAAGACAAATCCACTAGCCTCTTTCTCAACAAGCCTACTATGCCCAGGTCTTGATAGCTGGAAGTTTTGTAGCTCTGATGCAAGCTTCTGGAGCAGAAGACATAACCAATGGAAGTCAGATCCAGATAATGTTAGGGTGCTGCTCAGAAACTAACATGAGATATCCTCTAAGATGAACAGACAAGGGAGAGACTTTAAGGGGTGGTAGGCCTGTGGGTTAGGCAGATGTGAGCAAAGCAAAGGTCAGTGGAATTTGAATTATTACTGTTAATAATAGCAATTTTTATGTTGATAATTTAGATGGCACCTATCACTGACATCTGAGTTGTCAGGACATCTCAAATGAGAAGAAACTCTCTTAAATATATTATTTCTATCACAATTAAATCTTTTGTTTCATTGAGTGTTATCTTCACCTCTAGATTATTGTTTGCTTTTGCATTTATATCATTGCTTAGTACGTTGTTCTAGCTAGTCTGATTTCCTATGATCTTAAATCTTGTTTTGTATCTTTTGTGTTCTCTTAAAGACACTGGTAAAAATGATGATGAGGATAGAGATGGAAATAGGACACTGCACTTTTTTTTAAAAAAAAAAAGGATTATTTTAAATTTATTTATTTATTTAAATTTGACCAGAGAGGGACAGAGAAAGAGAGAGAGGGAAAGCGAGAAAGCAAGCCACCAGGTACTCAAACTGCTGTCTGCCATGTGGGAGTCCAGCACCTTTAACCACCACACCACCTGCTGGCCCCAGGACACTACACTTTAAATCTAATAGTAATGAATAAATAAATACTTAGATGTTTAAAACGCTTCTTACAAATCTTGTCTATTTGACCTTAGGATAGCTGTCAAGTTACTTACAGTATACAGAAACAATTTGTAATCTTACAGAGCTCTAGATGTAATGACTCCCTCAAATTACCTGACCAGTTGTATAATTATTCTCTGTTACTAGGATCAAATTTCATTAGCGTTCACATGACTCTAGTATCTCCCTTCAGGCCTCCCCATTTCCTTATACTTGTGGTAGTAGACCTCAGCCAGGGTGACTGTGCCCAGTTCCCCCAGGTGGCCTACAGAAGATAAATGATGGTCCATTTCCACATGAAGGTCATCCAAATGTAATTACAATGTAACTGTGAATGCAGATTGTCTAATTGTTAATATATACTCTTTGGATAATGTAACATTATGGCATCAGGAACATACTGGAGATTGTGTTTATAACCTGGAAGTTAGATTTAGGTAATTTGGTTTATCAAAGTGTTTTCACAGCTGTAATAGGCAATTACAGCAAGGCTCCTGCTTCTGGGTTTCATTCCCAGCATTCCTCTCTCCTGGATGAACTGGAAACCACTACTCTGTTCTGAGAGTAACTCCCATAAGGAAAAGTGATGACATGCTTATTGAACATCCCTCACATGAGGCCATTTGATTGTCTTTGCAAAATTCTCTATCTTTTGAACTGCTTTAAAATGCAGTTTATATGAAATGTATGTATGTATGAAATGCTCATTTTCTTTCTTTCTTTCTTTCTTTCTTTCTTTCTTTCTTTCTTTCTTTCTTTCTTTCTTTCTTTTTTTAGACATATTTTTGCTAGAAGGTGCATGTTCTTGCCGGAGAGACAGAAAGGTAGAGAAACAGAAAGCAAGAAATTCCCCCCCCCCATGGGGGGGTAGCCATGCTGCAATCCTTTCTCCTCTTGGGATTTTGGGCATGCATGCACACGCACCCATGTGAGGTTGAAGCCACTGGGTCCAGGTTTCGGACTGCCGGTCGGCCATGTGGGAGTCCAACGACATAACCATTATGCCATCTGCTGGTCCCAAAATGCCATTTTCAACAAACCCCAGAGTTAGCCTTCAGTGGAATTAATTCACCAGTTTCTGCCTTGCCCCATTATTGCATCACTTGGATCACAATCAACATTTCTTTTGTATCCTTTGTTATCTCAACATGGGTTTGAAGGATTCTTCAGGCTTCTTCCAGTTGTCACTTTCACAGATTCTGTTCACTTTTGCTTTTAATTTGCATAACCGGAACAGAATAACTTCCTTCTGGACCTAATGACATAAGGCATTGCCAAGACCTCTCAGTTTGGTCCTTTTTTGATTCTCTGCTCAGCATCAGTCTTCCCCATGCTTCCTAAATTCATACTGTCTCACCGGTCTCTCACAGACACCTTTGGTTTTGAAAACTCTTCTATTCACATGCTCTCCCGGGTCCCCTATACTAGACCATGTGCAAACTTTGTATTTTGCTCTGAATGTGTCTGGACTCTACCCTTCAGCGCCACACTTACTGTGAGGGAACTTCGAACCCGAGGGAGGCAGTTGTGGAATGTTCTCTTGTTCATTCTTTTTCTTCCTGTTTAACCAAGCAGAGTCCTTTCTCAGACCTGGGCTTAGAATCTTTCTCTTGGGTTGTTGGAAAAATCAAAAGACATTTTTGCATAGAAAAACAGAAAAATATGTCATGAAGCTATCCTCCTTTTATGTGTTCACACCATCTACTGTCAGCTCAATGGTCACTCACATCCTATAGTCCAAAATTTGCTTAATATTTTTCATTAACAAAAATAGGCACCCAAATATCTTAAAGGTACATAGGTTTTTAAATAATCTAATAATGAATTCTATAAGAAAATCTATAAAAATTAAATATGAGAAGTGCAGTTTCATCAAAACTGTACATTATGAACATTTTATCTAATTTGACTATCCTCAGATTATTTTCTTTCTTTTTTAGATTTATTTTTGCTATTGTGATTGTCAGCAGAGAGATAGAGCTAGGGAGAGGAGTAAGAAAGCACCCCCCACCCCATGAAAGATGGTTTCATGAAATCCCTTCTCCCTTTGTGCTTTTGAGATTTGGGGCATGCATGCGCATGTACCCATTGTGTTTTTTAAGCCTCTGGGTCTGGGACTAGAAGCACACAGTCAGCTGTGTGGGATCCAGCCACCTTAACCACCACACCACCAAGCTGGCCCAGATTTTCTTTCTCTTTGGATATATCTTTTCTAGTATGGTATCAAATAAATTCTGAATTTATTTGTACTTCAAGCTAACATTCATAAAATCACTGTGCAGAGATGCAAATGCTATTTTATCATGTGAATATCAACGTTCTCCACCGAGTTCAGTGGCTAAAGATCTACTCTTGTATGAAGCCTTGGAAGAACACCTTGGAATAATCAGAAGTACTTATACTAGGACTCTCTTAGGAATTGATAAAATAATAGTTGCACTTTAGCATTATTAGGAATGAGTTGACAAATACATAATTGTAGAAGTATATAGTGAGTGGAAACACCTGGAGTTTTATGTCCAAACTAGGAGGTGGTACTTGTTTAGACGTTTTTGTTTGTTTTGTTTTTGGTTGACATATCTGTAAAATCTCGACATTGTGGTAATTTTGTTTTTAACAGATCCAGTAAATCTGATTTTCAGTCTTGGGAAAACAAGAAAATGCTAACTTGAGGAATAGTATATATTATATACTATGCCTCTTTTTATCGTTTTTATTTTTTAAAATAAAGGGTTATTGAATAGCGTGATATCTTCGTGTGTTCTGTTTCCTATAACAACACCACCATAGAATGGGTAGTTTAAGCAACAAATATGTATTTCTGATAGTTCTGGAAGATGGAAAGTCCAAGAAAGGGTGCTAGCTTGGTTGGGTTTTGGTGAGGGCCCCTTGCCAGGTTGTAGACTGCTGACTTGTTACATCCTCATGTAACAGAAAGGGTGAGAAAGCTGCCTAGGGACCCTTTCATGGTACTAATCCCACTTAGGAGGGCTTCACGCTCATGAGTTAATTTTCTTTCTAAAGCCCCTTCTCTTAATATCCTCACATTAGGGGTTTCTATATATGAATTTTGGGGAGACATAAATATTCAGTCCATAATACATGGGATATTTTTATAGGATAGATTTATAACAAAAGACAGTTTTTATTTAGAAGATAATATTCTGGAAAAAATATATAAAGTGTCATTCCTTTATTCAGTTAGCATCTTTCTAAGAGTCTTTTTCTATAATTCAAATAAAATTTATATCTGTCAAGGTAACTGACAAATTAAGATCAATCAACTAGGAAAGGGAAAAGATGAAGAGATTATTTGAGTTTTAAAGAAAGGGAATAGAAAAATATTGTAACACAAAGACATTGTAACATAAATATCAGATGATTTTAAATAATGAACTCAGATTTCCTCAATCAAGGTCAATGGAGAACAAAGAACAAAAAGTTCTGTTAAATTACTGTAGGTTGCAACTAAGGAATCATAGGCTTACATGTAAAACAGTGAAATAATGAAAAGCAGCACAACAAAACAGCACCAACTTGAAGCCTGTGGGAACATGCTAGATTTTAGTTACATAAATATCTTGATTTTTAAAAACATGTTTAGTTAAAATCATTTACTGACTTTTTTAAACAGTAAATCAGAAAATTTTTATAATGCCTGTGTGAATTTCTTTTCATTTTTAGACCAAGTTTTCCTAACTGTATTAGATAGGATTTTACTTGACTGACTCAGAAAGAATTCTAACAAAGGATAAACTTTCAAAAAAACCAGATTTTGTTTTGACTCCACACATTTTTGTGTTAAAGGTCACAATCATAGGTTAAATCACAATATCCATAAAGGTTTTGTGAGCAAAAGTAAGCCATTATGTCTCAAAGAAGTCTTTTGGAAAGATCTATAATTTATGCATTGAACAGACCGTTCTTGAGTTCTTCTATTGGGCAAGCCAGTTGCCAAATGATGGAGGGGCTGCAAAGTTGAATAAGACATGGCAGCTGCACTTGAGGAATATACAGTTTTGATGCTACAGCTGGGACATTAAATTGCAGTAACATGGCATTAACCAGATATTTTTATAGACTTAGTCCCTTCCCCTCCTTCCCTTCTCTTTTTTTCTCCTCTTGCCAGAAGATGTGTGCAGTTGCCCCAGAGAGGTAGAAAGGGAGATGAGAAAGCATTCTCCGTGGTGAATGGTCACAATCCCCTCTTCTTAATCTCTCCCTCCTTTTGGGATTCTGGACAAGCACACATATGTGCCTGGTGCATTTCTTAAGTTCTCGGGTCCAGGACTTGAACCATGGAGTTGGTCATTTGGGATCTGGATGCTTTAACTACCTAGCATGGAGCCAACCCTAGACTGAAATTTCAACCTGGAAGTAACCAAAAGGTAAACACTGCACCTGGAGTCAAGGACCAGAAAGAAATATCTATAAACATATAGGATGACAGCAATTTATACTTTTACATAACATATTTTTATAGCCTTAGATGGTATCATTTTATATATAGGGACAAACTAGTGAATTCACTGATACTATTGAAAATCACCTGTGAGTTAACCACTATATAATTCAAGTTTGAAACAATTTTGATGTACTCTAAATAATCTTAAAATGTTTAGAATGGAAGTTTAAGAAAATTTTCTGAAAATAAGAGTACAAAAGAAATTACTGTCAGTTCGTAGTGGAATGAATTGTGGGTAGCACATCTTCCTGGGAGTGATGAGAAAGAGGTGTAGTTGGATAGTGAGCCAGGGAACTTCTAATAGGAACGATGTAGCTGCCCTTTTGAGAGACCAAATACATGATTATGACCCCAGACCTGTTAAACTTTTCATATATATTCTTTCATTGGATTATTCTAAATGAGTGGGAGGAATATTTTAGGGGGGGATAGATTGCTTTATTAAAAACGAACTCTCTAGTAGAATGTGCTATTTGCACATGATATAACAGCTAAGAAATTGCAAAGAAACTTAAAAGATGACCAGCAGATGGTTTAATAGTTATGACTCTGGATTCCCACGTAGTCATTCATGGTTTGAGTCCCAACTCTGGCGGCTTAAAACTCATGCTGGGTGTGCGTGCGTGTGTGCCCAAAAATCCCAAAAGGAGAATGGAAAAGGGAGTGTGGTGTGGCCATCACCCCTGGGGAGTGACTTCTTGCTTTCTGTTTCTCCATCTCTCTCTGTCTTTCTGGCAAGCACACATGCCCTATAGCAAAAACTTCTCTTAAAAAAAAAAAAAAAGAAAAGAAAAAGAAAAGCTTGTAGTTCCTCTTTCTACCCCTCCCTTGATTGCTGTGGATGTATGGGCCAATCTCCTCTATTTTTATTTCTTTTAAAAAATTTTTTAGTTAGGGTCAGCCAGTGGCATGGTAATTAAGGTGCTAGATCCCTCCTGACTGACTCTGCAGGTTCAAGTCCCACATCCAGTGTCTTGAAAAACATGCTGGACATGTGTGTGTGCTTGCTGACCCAAAATTCTGAAAGGAGGGAGAAATGGAGGAAAGATTGAGATGTGAGCACCACCTCCCATAGATATGTTTTCTTTCTTTTTCTCTCTCTTTTTGTCTCCCTCTAGCATTTCTTTTTTTTTCCTCTCTCTTTTTGTCTCTCTCCAGGAAGCATACATGCCCTCTAGAAAATTGTAAAAAAAGATTTTTTTTTTCTTGAGCTAAGGAGAGAGCAAAGATCCTCAAGATTTTGTCATGTCATGATCCATTCCCCTAGCCTGCCAGCTAATCACGTCTTGGGCGTGGGTGGGTTTGCCCAGCTAGTTTCAGATTAGCTGGGGATCTGAACCCATGGTTGGTCATGTGTGTGTGTGTGTGTGTGTGTGTGTGTTTTAAGAGAGATTTTTTGCTACAAGACATGTGTGCTCACTGGAGAGACAGAAAGAGTGAAAGTGAGAAATCTTTCCTCAGGGGACGTGACCATGCTGCAGAGACAGAAAGAGAAAATGAGAAATCACCCCCTGCAGGGGGCATGACCATACTGCAGTCCTTTCTCTTCCATTTTCCTCTTCAGATTTTTGGGCACACTTGCGCACAAGCCCAGTGTGAGTTTCAAGCTTCTGGGTCTGGGATTCCAACCACAGTCAGCCATGTGGGAACCCACAGCCTTAACTACTATGCTACCTGCTGGCCCCTTTAGCATTGTAGATCTGTCTCCTGTGGCACCTTGGCTGAGTCTCCTCTACTTTTAGAGGGACTTGCTGAAATGTTTTAGAAGCACTGATATACAATCTCTTGTAATCTTCAGAATGGCTCTGAGATATTGATTTATCATGGCTGAGAATGGGAAACTCAAAGAAATTGAGTGATTTCTTGGACTTCAGAGCTAGTCCATCTCAGATTTGATCCTTCTCTGACTTGCTGCCTTCCTGCAAGTTAAAAGGACTTTCATCTCCATCACTTTGTTTAAATATCATAACTACTATTGAATATGTATTATAATAATTTCTATATTACAAAAGAGAAAGCAAGGCTCAGTTATCCTATGACTTACTCACAGAGGTAGTGTCAGGGCTAAAATCAGCTCTAGGGTTGTTCATATCCAGGACAGGAACTTTTCTACTTCATGGATGTAATCAGCTCTAACGTGAAACTGACAGAAACATTTCAGTGTTCAGCAACCCAGATATTTGTCATCTGACCAGACGTAATTTTTATGCTAGTAGTAATAATAATAGCGATAATCTTTATGTTCTTCAAAGCTCTTTTTGTAAATATTAGCTCATGCAATTCTTCCAATAACCCCTATGTCAAAAGAGTTCCGTTACTGTAATACTAACATCTTAAGATAGGCCATCTCATTTTATATTCATAACCTAATCATATTGTCATTATGATTGTCATTTGTTGATAAAATTGAAGCTCTACATAAATTATTAGTATTTTTGTGTCTAATACACCTAGTATAATTGAGTAAAATTCTCTAATGCAAGCATCAGCCTCTTTTTTACTGTATAATTTTGTCTTATAATATCTGGCAAAGTCGATTATTCTGCCTTGATTAGTTCTCATCGTTATTCTTCAAATGGATGAAATACCCTTACTAATTCAACTACTTTATGTGATGCAGGACATTTTCTTCCTGGTATTTGTGGGAGAGTTGCTTCCTCTAGGTGAAATAGCTCTTCAGTTAGAATTTCTTGGTCATGAGTAATTTATTATTTTCCCCCTTTTTCCTATCAACATATCTCTGTAGGATATTTCAATATAACAGGCTATTTATCTTTCCAGATGATTGTTTCCTTTTTCTTTCTTTTTTTTCTATTTTTTTTTTAATTGCCAGAGGGCATGTTCACTTGCCAGTGAGAGACTGAGGGAGAGGAAGAGGGAGAGGTAAAAAGTGCTTCTCAATGAAATGTGGCCATACCACAATCCCTTTTTCTCCATTTCTCTATCTTGTTAGGACCCTGGGCAAGTATGCACACATGCCCACTGTATTTCTCAAGCCACTGGAGCTAGGCCTTGAACTACAGTTGACCATATGGAATCTGAGTTTTCTTAATGGCCATGGTATGGCCCCAGGTGATTATTAATACAAATAAAACTGCTGTATTTCAGGCAATGGAACCCAGCAAAGAGAAGATTGACGGGCAGAATGAGGAGCTATTTGAGACATTGGCTTCTTCCTAGTGACCTACACTATCACAAAGATTTTAAATTTTTCTTTCTTTTGCATTCTAATGAATTGTCCAATGTATGACCTGGCCATTGACTGAACATCAAATGATGTAGTTTCTGATTAAAGATAATATGTATGAAGGACCAGAGTCCATTTTGGTTTCTTGACTTTCTGTAGCCTTTCTGGGAAGAGGCAAATATTTTCAAAGAAGATAGACCAGGCATATTCACTTGTTAAATGTATCAACACTTTAATTCAACTGGGAAGAGACAATTGCATTAGGATAAAGAAAGGGAGAAGAAAAAAGTTATAGTGCCTGAGATTCTCCCCCAGTGATCTGCCATTTTTAAGCAATATGTTATATAACATGTTTAGTGAAATAAATGATGAATGGAATGAAAAGCTATTAATCAACAAACGTCAAGTGTCTTCTTTGTGCATGAACCTTGGTGATATGGCATTCTGATAATGTGCGACATGCCTTCTGTTCTCTTTTATGTTTTCTGTCCAATTGAACAATGACAAATAAATGAACAGGCTATTAAATATCAAGTTGATATATATGTGCCAAAAGAACCCCCAAAACAAATAAGCAATGTTCTGTGACATCCATATAGAGTGATAATATGCTACCACTTAGTGAACTTAGTTCATTTAATTCTTAGAATAACCCTATGAGGTAGATACTATTATTTATTTCTGTTTTACCAAGGAGGACAACAAGGTATGAAGAAATGAACAAACTTGCACAAGATCACAGTGGTAGGAAGTGATACAGCATAAATGCAAATACAAGAGACTCACTTAAGACTGTTCTATTCTCTACTCCCTATCTGTGAGATGTAGTGGAGGTGATCAGATGTCTACTTAAAATGTTTAACTCATTGAAGCTGAGTATGAAATATGTTTTTACAAGCATATTTTATAAAAGAATAACTTAATTTGGAAACATTTTTTCCCCCAGTTTCCATGAAATAATTCATTCAAACTCTGAGGAAGGTATTTTTAACCACAAGAAGTTTTATCATTATTGAAGACAGGTTTTTGAGCAGATTGTCTTTACTCTCATCTAAGTTATCTGAGTCAACACACTTTTTGAATATGTGCGTAATGTCATTGCAAAATCTACCTATAGGAACATGCCTATTTCCTTTCTTTAATTTAATTTATTATTGTTGTTTTAAAATTTGCTGTGGGGTATGCATTCTCACCAAAGAGAGAGGGAAAGTGAGAAAGCAAGCTGCCAGATTTGGGACTTGAACTGTAGTTGGCCATGTGGGTGTCCAGTGCCTTAACCACCATGCCACCTGCTGGTACTTATTTACTTTTAAAATTTTTGTCCTCTGGTTGTATTCTGTTAACTCCCAAAGTGATTTTTGAAGTTTATTTATCTATTTTTAACCTGAGTGAGAGAAAAAGTCAGCACCCCCAGACTGTACTGATACACCCCCACCCTCATCCAGCTCCAGACCATGGACACTCATGTGCCTGGTGTGCTCAGGGAGGGAGCTTTCCCATGTGGTTCAACCTCTGAGTGCCATGTTGTACCACTGTGCCACGTACAAGTCATTTTTTTTTTTTGCCTTTTTTAATCTTTAGGACTTTTTTATTGATAATTTTTTATTACATTTAATCACTGTACATCTTTGGAGCATACAAAATGATTTTTTCCCAGCACCAATAGAGTGCATATGAGTCAAATCAAAGATATTAACACACACATTATTATCAACAAATAACTTTTCATTTTGCATCTGTTAAATTTTTTTTTCTTTCCTGGATCTCTCTTTAGACCAGCCCGTGGTCTGCTGGTGAAGGCAGCTGGATTCCACATGACTGACTGGTTTGAGTCCTGGCCTGAGTGGTTTAGAAAACCTACCAGCCGTGTGTGTGTGTGAATGCTCAGAACTCTAAAAGGAGGAAGAAATGAAGGAGGACTGTGGCATGACCAGGACCCATGGGGAGGGCTTTCCGATGTCTCTCAATGTTTCTCTGTCTCTCTCTGGCAAGTATATGCATCCTCTGGCAAAAAAACACCACCACAATAAAAACAAAAACCTTCCTTAAAATTACAACACTAGCAATCGTGAAATTGAATTTCAGGGAAATCACAAAATTTGTGTTTAACTAATTTGCCTTTAAAAAGTTGACTCCATTTGGTGGTGTCTGTAAGCATCTGATGTTAAAATTGGTATTGTTTCAGAATATTGTGTTCTTCTCAAACAGCTAGTTGTTACAAATTATAAACTGGGAACCATACCACAATAGCAAAATGTTGGTAAAGATTTACATATAAGGCAGCTCCTGAGTGTGGGCAAGTGTGGTAGCCTAAGGAATGGATACGTGGGGCAGTTCAAACAGGAAAAGGAAAGAATTTGAGTGTAAGTGTGAAAGAGAAACGCTAACTAAGGATACAGTAATAAGGAAATATTTACAGGCATTTGTAACCGGGCCCCAGCCAGTGGCATGGTGGTTAAGGTGGCTGGATCCCACATGCCTGACTGTGTGGCTTGAGTCCTGGACCTGGTGGCTTGGGAAAAAAAATTGTGCATGTGCATGCATGTCCAAAATCCTGAGAGGAGAGTGGAGGGGAAGGAATTGCGGCATGGCCATTCTCCTGGGGGATGCATCCTCACTCTCTTTCTCTGTCTCTCTCTCTTGCTTTAGTAAACACATGTACCCTAGAGCAGAATTAAGAAAGAAAGAAAGGAAGGAAGGAAGGAAGGAAGGAAGGAAGGAAGGAAGGAAGGAAGAAAAGAAAGAAAGAAAGAAAGAAAGAAAGAAAGAAAGAAAGAAAGAAAGAAAGAAAGAAGTTTGTAACCGGTAAACATGGTGAAAAGGGAGAGATGGTAAATGAAGATGACACTGACATCCCAGCTATTGTAAATCTCCACAGGTGATAGACACTCTGTTCCCTCTCTGCCCATAAATGTGCAGTCCAGAGGCTTGCTCAGGGACAAATAACTCAAAATATGCTTCCCTGATGCCGAAACCTATGCCCTTTCACACTATTTGTAAAGTTTGTGCTTTTTTTATATTTGCCGTATTGCTTCTTTTATATACAAACACACACCTTTAAGAGAAGATTTTTGCTATAGGGCATGTGTGCTCACCAAAGGACAGAGAGAAAGTGAGAAATCACCCCCTGGAAGGATAGCCATGCTGCAATCCCTTCTTTGTTCTCCTCTTGGGATTTTGGGCATCCACACACATGCACTTGGCGTGAGTTTCAAATGTGGGTCCAGGACTTGAACTATGGTTGGCCATGTGGAAATCCACACCTTAACCACCACACTGCCTGCTGGCTCCTATTTTAGGCTTTGCAAGCAGTATGCATAAAGTGTTTATAAAGTAACATCTGAGCCTAGCTGCAGTGGTGCAAGTGGTATGGTGCCCCTGTGTGAGGGCGGGGCTGTGTGGAAGGCTCAGGTTTGGTTCCCGGACTAAACTAACCAGGCCAGGTACAGTGGCACTTCCCTGCAGTCCTGCCTACCTACAGGGCTGGGCCAGATAGCAATGGACAATTCCTGACAAAAATATCTGTTTTTCTCTTTCTCTCTCTTTCATTAAAAAGACACATAGACTATAACTTCAAGGCAGGATATGTACAAAGAATGAAGCAAATTGTATAGTTGAGATATATTTCTTGGTAGATACTATAGGTTTTTGTAGAATAACAAAAAGATTTCGATAAATTGGCATGAGAATTGCCCATGGACTCTCTTCTCCAGTTTTGGGTCCTTCTGGCCCCATCCAAAGATACAAGCCATTTGTATCTTTGGCTGAGAGAACTGTAACTCCTTCTTCTATAATATACCTACCTTGCTACACTACAGCAATTCGATGGCTTTTTTACAATTTCACAATACATGTTAACATGTATTATTTTTATTTATTTTTTTAAATTTATTGGGACCAGCAGTTAGCATAATGGCTACATT
>NW_006206450.1:768436-824476 GCF_000334495.1 Tupaia belangeri chinensis | reverse complement strand
AAGAAAGGGAAAGTGAGAAAGCAAGCTGCCAGGTCCAGAACTTGAACCGCGGCCAGCCCTGTGGGAGTCCAGCACCTTAACCACCATGTCACCTGCCAACCCCAACATGTAATATTCTTTCAGAAAGAAAACAAATAATAATAATACCATCAGTGGAGCCAGGCAGTGGTATAGTGCTGGCTGAGATGGGCAGTGGATTGCTATGTGAAGACCCTGTTGGAAGTAACTGTCTCTCTGTCTCGCTCTCTATCTTTCTCTTTTTCTTTCTCTCTCATGGAATAAATAAGTAAATAAACTGAAAAGAAAAGGAAATGCTAGGTAATTACCATGTGCCTAGACATTTGGAAACAAAGGAAGAAAATATTTTAAAAAGAAGAAAAATGGGGACCAGCAGTTGGCATAATGGCTATATCACTGGACTCCCATGTGGTTGATTGCAGGTCGAGTCCCAGACCCATTGGCTTAAACTCACGCCAGGTGCGTGTGCGTGCGTGCCCAAGATCCCTAGATGGCGAAATGGAGAAGTGGAGAAGGGATTGTGGCATGACCCAGCCCCCTTAGGCCTGGTCATCCCCTTCCCCATCTCTGTCTCTCCCAGGTAAGCACATGTGCCTTCTGGTAAAATAGCAACGACAACAAAAAAAAAACAAAAAAGAAGAAGAAGAAGAAGAAGAAGAAGAAGAAGAAGAAGAAGAAGAAGAAGAAGAAGAAGAAGAAGAAAAAGGAAAAAAAAATCACCCAGAAGTTCACACACAGGTATCTTCTAACATTCAAAGTTTTCATATACACTGTGAAATTCTATTTAAAAATAAAAATTTACCAAGGTTTCAAAAATGTGCCTGGGATCGTGCTAGTTGCTTAAGATTTCGAAATAAAAAAGACCATCAAGATTTCTGCCTTCTTACAGCTTGCTACTGGTGTGATAGAGAAGAAAAAGGGAAAAAGAATGAAAATGTCCACTTTTCTGGTTCTGTGGCCCAGGCCTGGTCAGACAATATCCATTCCTCCAGCTTTGAAGATGGACATTTAACCAAAATAGGGGAATGAACTTTATTTCCTGGCCTTTAATTTTATCTGTTGGGAAAGCAATTGTTCTTCCTACTGGTCAACCTATAAGAATATAAATCTGGAAAGCTCAGAGGACCACCATGAGGTGAGATTCCGGTTGAGAAAGGTGGTGCGACACAGCCTACTGAAGGAAAGTGACATCAGTGGTGCAGTTTTCCTCTGTGATTTTTATCTGTAGAGTTTGATACATTTCTCTGTCCCATTCTCTATTTTTCATTTTTTAATTTTTTCTCTGTTTTTTAAACCTCACTAAGTTGATTTGCAGATGTTGAGTTTAGTAGTACCAGATATGTCAACTTTGAACAATGTAGATTATCATTCATTGACCTCCCTGTTTGTTTGCTGTGATGCAGGACTGTGCCTCTGTGGTAAGAGCGTGGCAAGATGTATCAATTTATCTGTAATAGTGTGCTTTAGTTTTGGTGATAAGTACTCAAAACAGTCGAGAGTGAGAATATATACCGTACACCAAGATCCATGCACACTGTATACATTTAATAGAGCATGCATATTTAAAGTATGTGTTTGTGGGGCCAGCAGGTGGCATGGTGGTTAAGGGTACTGGACTTCCACATAGCTGACTACAGTTCAAGTCTGGGACCTGGCAGCTTCCTTTCTCACTTTCTTTCTCTCTTTCTGTCCCTCTCTGGTCAAATTAAAATAAATAAATACATAAATAAAATAAATAAAGTTCAATAAAATAATTATTTAGAAAAAATGTGTATGTACATATATGTCATATATACATTACATATCAATGTTTGCATATGTATAGATGTGAATATGTAATGTGCATATATACAGGTATACATTATATATTATATATTTATATATCCACATGTATATAAATCCATACACATGTGTATATATGCATGTATATGTGCATGTGTGTATGTGTCTAGAAAGAGAGAACAAACTAAGCTCTGATGTAAACTTAGAGCTGGGAATAATAATTTCTTCAGGACCAGCAGATGGCATAATGGTTATGTCGCTGGACTCCCAAGTAGTCAACTGCAGTTCAAGTACTCGCCCCGGTGGCTTAAAACACGCCAGGCACATGTGTGTGCATGCTCAAAATCCTGAGAGGAGAGTGGAAGAGAGGGGATTATAGTGTGGCCATCCCCCCTTGGGGATGATTTCTTGCTTTCTGTCTTGTCTATCCAGTGAGCGCATGCACCCGGTAGCAAAAATCTCTCTCTAAAAAACATAATCTTTCATAGAAAATACATTGAAGGGTAAAAGATGTGGGAGAAAAATCGGAATGTCTTGAAAAGTAAAGGGAGAAAGATTTTTGGATAAAATTGGTCAGAACCCTTCAGTATCTTCAGTGATGATAGAAGGTCTTGCCATTATTTTCTACCATTTGATTCCTTACCCAGTTACTGTTTAGGCTTGCCTCCACCAGTAGGCCCAGAGATGTGTTCTTGCTCTTGGCAAACAATATTGGGAAGCATCTTTTGCCCACACTATAGATCATTGGATTTTGTCAGTAGCTAATTCTCAGATGCTGGCTTTTAATGCCCTGGGGAATAACATGTTTATTCTATATGTATTCTGCATCTGGTATTAGGTAGTTGGGAAAGTCAATGAAGTATTTTTCTATGCAGAAATGTGTCATGACTTTCCCAATGACTCAGTATTTTTTGGATTTAACCTTGTTTGTTTCCTGATTCTAATCTTGTTTTTGGCTTGGGTGCCTATCAGACATATGAATATTATACTTACCTAAAATTTTTATGGATGAATTCATATGGTCCTTACAGTGAATTATCTGATGTTGATACCATTCAGCCCCTGGTGCTTTTTAAGACTTTTGTATGCTGGGGCTAGAAGGTGATGTGGTTAAGATACTGGATCCCACATAGCCCACTGTGCAGTTCAAGTCCTGGACCCAGCAACCTAAGAAAACACACTGGGCACATGTGTATGCATGCCCAAAATCCTGAGAGGAGAATGGAGAAGAAGGGATTGTAGCATGGTCATCCCCTCTGGTGAGGAGAGGGGAGTGATTTTTCACTTTCCTCCTCTTGCTGTCACTCTGTCTCCCTCCCTACTAAATGCACAAAGCCTGTGGCAAAAAATAAATAATTTTTTTTGTGTGGTTGCCTATTTGATTCTTGTGTTCATTCAACAGTTACAGGAAGGCATGACCTATAGAGAATGAGTAATAAAAGTGATAATTAAAATGTCATTGTGACAATATTAATGCAATTTCAAGAGAGTGAAGGGGACAAAAAAACACTGAAAAACACTTGATTTGTATTATATTCTAGATGATCTAAATATGAAAATTAGGAAAAGAAATAAAAGGAAATACTATATTTTTCTTTACATGAAAATAGCAAGAAGGAAAGAAGTGATTGGCTGCATTTGTAGTAGTAGCAAAAAACTATGTAATGAACACTTTTTTTTATTAGAAACTCCAAAGTAGAGGGTGGATGCAGCAACTTGCCAAAAGGGAACACAGAATTGATTGCGGCTTGTCAAGTAGGAAGCATATAAATGCATGATGTAGTTGTAATTTAACAAGTTTCTCTCATTGCTAAACCTGATCACACGTCCTGGGTGATCTATATTTAAATCTTTTAGGAATCATGACACAAATACGCCCACTCCCAATTGTTAAATTGTCAACCCACAGTGAGTATACACTGGAGCTGTCAGACTGATCCATGGGCAACAGCTGACCTAGAAACCTGGCCACAGAGAGCCAGGCTGGAAGTTGAGAATTAAATTTAGGGATGGGTTGAAAAGAGAATATGAAACTAGGGTGGATCAAAAAGTCAGAGGCCAAAAGCAGTAGAAGGTCAAAGCTATGTAATTTCTCAAAAGCCAAAGACCACATGCAGTTTGTAGGTCAAGAGGGAGCAGTCCACAAAACAGGCAAGTCATGAGGGAGGAGAGGAATGGAAGAAGAGGCAAGTGTGATTCAGACCGGCAAGATCTGAAGTTTGTAATCTGGGCTGAGGACAGCCCAAATCTTGGGGCCTTAGGTCAGATGCGAGGGTGGCAGATTATCATCTGTTTAATTTGCTTCAATCATTAGTAAATGAGAGTAACAGAGATATAATACTTGATTTACTCACCCAGTAATTGGATAATTGGAAGCAGAAATAAATCAAAACATAAAAATGGATCAACCACTACCTCTATTGTATTTTTTATAGCAATATCTCATATGAAAAGAGCCACTCTTAAGTCTAATATTTTTCTTCTTATATATTTTAAGTGAAGGCATATTACTTAAAGCATCTATCTGTCCTATTCTTAAGTAGTGTATTTAGCTTATTTTTCCCATTGTTCAAAGTTTGGCTTATTAACCTTGTGTTAGGATGGGAGATATTAACTAGTTTTTCTAAAGTTATATTACTGGTAAGTGATAGATTTTTGAAAGACCTATGTTTTATATTTTTTTTTCAAAAAAAGTATAATTTCTGGTCAATAGGTGGCATGGAGGTTAAGTTGTTGGATCCCACATGACTGACTGTGCAGTTAAGTCCCAGAACCAGTGGCTTGAAAATCACTGTGAGCATGTGTTGTGTGTATATGCCTAATTTTTCAATAGAAGACTGGAGGAGAGGGGATTGTGGCATAGCCATACCCTCTGAGGAGTAATTTCTCACTTTCCTTCTTTGTCTCTCTGGTGAGCTCATGTACCCTATAGCAAAAAAACTAAAAAAAAAAAAAAAAAGTGTCTTTTCTTTTTCAAAAGAAGTTTGTGTATATGATATATAGATACTATAATATACATGTATGTATGTGTGTGTATATATATATATATACATATATATGTATGTATGTGTAAAGTATGTTTATATAGAAATATGAGAACTTCAAAATGTTTCTGGAAAAATTAAATTATGATTTTATTTTGGTGCAAAAGTTTAAATCCATGCAGATTGTTTACAATGTACATTTTCCATGAACATTTTGAATACCACCATGTATAGGTTATATATTTCAAATTTCATACTTCTTGGCCTTCCTTGAAAGCATCCTGGCGAAGGAGAGTTAATTTATCACTCATTTGAAGTCTTAGCAATACATTTAAGGCAGCTGCTATCAGAAGAGTGGCTATTGTTTCATGTATTAAATAGCCAGAAATTAAGTTACCCATAAACATGGAAAGGAGCAGGACTGAACATGTATTTTAATTTAGTAGGAGACCTGATGGCTTGCTTTGTCATTCTGAATGAAGTTTGTTAGAGGTTTCTTGAGATGGGCAATGTGGCAGAAATTGTCCTAGACAGCACCATGTACAATTCTGATTATCATAAACTTCTGCTTGAATTCTGAGCAGCTGCCAAACTCATCCTTTTTCAAGCAGATCCAATATCTGGCTCAGTGAAATAAAATAAACCATTCACCGGTTTATTGGTGATCTGAGGGTAAGTTGTTGCTCTTCTCACAATATTGTTGTTTATAACTGAGACTCAGAGTTTATGTCGTACAAGAGACAAAGGCTCTTGTGCCTTTGGGTTTCCTAATTTGCTATGACAGTGTCTAATTATAATTTTTCTGTGATAATATGAATGCATATTAAGTTTGAGAGGGGAGATGAGGCACTATGGATCTTTGGTCCAACTAGAGTTACCTTAAATTTTACTAGAGAATATTTTTTTGACTCATGTCTGTACTCCTTTTGTGGGTTGAAGTCTATACTTTCTTCTGGAATGTAACAAAGCATAAGCCAGTGTTTACGTAGACTCACATCATCCTTGTGCCCTGTTCTCTATCCCAGATTCCATCTCACAGTTGAATGGCAAAGCAGCGCCACCATACGTAGTTCCCAAAGATTTTATTGAAGTTTTCTTGCATTAAAAATACTGCCTATTGGGGCCAGCAGATGGCATGGTGGTTAAGGCACTTGACTCCCACATGGCTTTCCCTGGTTGGCATGGAGACCTGATGGCTTGCTTTGTCATTCTCTCTCTCTCTCTCTCTCTCTGATAAGTGCACATGTCCTATAGCAAATTGAATAAAAATAATAAATAAAATTCTAAAAAAATACTGCCTATTCTAATATGAAGAAGACAGAACTGAACTGATATCTTTTATTATAAAGTAAGGTCAGTAGTTATGGTAATTCCTATTTCTTTGGAATGCTTATCCTTTGTGACAACAGTTAACTGAAGAAGTAAAAAAGAAGACACATACCTACCCTTAGGTTTCTTTCACTTAGTAGACTTATCCCACAATACTTTTACCTCCAAAAACTTGTTTCATTATCACAGCGATTCTGCTTCTCTGCCTCTTTAATTGCAAGTGAATTCTGAGGCAAGAAATAATTTCGGGCTCTCTCTGGCTCTTTCTTAACATTGAATTTTAATGTTTGAAAATAAATGTTCTTTTTCCTTATATCCTTGATTTTAACAGTTATCCTTGAAGCAGTGTCCGCTCTATTCATTTCAGCAACTTGCATCCTTTAGAGCGCTCTTTTTTTTAATGACCTTTTCTTCAAAATGCAAAGCCAATATAGTTTTTCTCCATTTTTAGAAAAAAGAACGAACATCCTGGCATTGCTTTATCATCTTGGCTTATTGTGTGCTGTGTCCCATTGTAAATTAGGCTTCCTATTATATTAAGGGTCATCCATTAAAATCCATTTTTTTAGTTTTTGGGTTTTTTTTTTGTTTGTTTGTTTGTTTTGCAGAACAGACTTTATTCTCTTTCCCACAATAGCTTACAGTTATTGGGATAAAGAAGTTCCCACTTGCCACTTGCAAATATGTTTCTACTTGCCATTTTTAAATTACTGTTGCCTTTGGATGTGGGAGAATATCTTCCTTTGTCAAAATGGCAATGGGAGGCCCAAGTGACAATCCCTTTTCCTTAAGATTTGGGACTGCACAAAACTGTCAGTTTAAAAAATGACACTGTGGCGTAGCCTTTCTTTAAGGTGGTGCCTTTCGCTTTTGACTCCTGCTGTTCCTGACAGTTGAAATGGCAGCAGGAGGTAGAAACTAAAGTAAGTTCTCTTGGCATTTGCCCTCAGGTAGAAATTAATAATAGAAGAAGCAGGCCTGTGCTTAAAAACAGTTAGTGTCAGATGTCACGCAATGGAATGTGACCAATCCCCTAATGAGGTGACCCAAACTGTCCATAATTTTCCAAAGATAGACTTAATTCTCACATTTACTGGCACTGTTAATCTGTGTTCTTATACTTGCAGAGTATTTGATATGTTCTGGAATATTATGTTATACTTCAAGAATTATGCCAAAATTGTAACTGTGTTTCTCACTAAACCCTAAATTACTTGACTGTTTTAAATCTGGTAAATTGTGCATTAGAGTTCTTTTCGCTTGGTTTCTGAATCCAGTGGATTAATATTAACCTTTTTCCGTGTCGTAGTCTTGTATAATACTGAATAGCTCTGCAGATTGCAACCTAAATATTAACTCCATGGCTGTTTGCAGATTTATTAAAACTGTATGGACTCTCCTAACTTCCCAGTTTACTTATGTATGGCTGGATTTTATTGTATCTCTTTGTCTGATGCCTTCTAGTTTTGCACCATCAGCTGGTTTGGATAGAATATTTTCAATTCTTTTCTTTGTAGATAGTTGGTCTATTCCCAGGGCTGGGAATCTGGACATACAATAGAATTTAAATGATCCACTCCTAAACCCCACTTTGCTAGTTGAATTCCCATACTCAGCTCTGGGAATAAGCCATGGCACTTAGCTATGTGGTTATGTATGAGGTATACATTCTGTCTTTTTGCTCAATAAATTTTCTTATCAGTTCCTCTGATACCTGAAAAATGCCTCGGCATGTACTTTAAACTCTAGCACAATCTCCCTTTCCCTGCCTGAGCTGATGTGTATTGATTTATTTATCACTTCCTTAACCTCATTTTGTAATCTTTTTATCTCTCTCAAATGCCTCTTTCTTAAATTTGATTACCTCTTGTTTTTCTTATTTATCCATTTTGATGCTTTTTATTCAGGATATTTTCCTTACTAGATGAGTCTCCTAACTTGTGCAAGATTAATTGTGCCTTAACAATTGCCATTTTCTTCAATTGTGTATAGCTTATTGATTATGTATATCTAATTCCATCTCCTTTGAGTATGCTTCCCAGTTTGTTTTATGTGAACTATTCACTCATGTAGTCATACTTTGGTGGTGGTTATAGTCAGTGGATTAGCTCTTCTACTGTATGTTTCATCATATTATTACAGTCTCATCATATTATTACAATTCATGTTAGATGTTGCTCTATTTTTTACTATTTCATGTTCAGAAATGTGTTTTTCCTATACTTAGATGTTTCTCATACATTTATTTTAAAATTAGACTGTATTATTGCTGACATTCTGGTTTGTAAAGACATACAGATATGCTCTTGCTCACCTCATTAAAAACATTCTTCATTGTATACATAATTTTTTCTTTCTTTATGTGGATATTTGCCTATATATGAAGAAAGTCTATCTTGCTATTTGCTCTAACACAGGAGTTCCAACTTGGTTGCGTAGCAGAATCTCATGGGGAGCTGTGAAAAATACAGGTTCCCTGAGACTCCTTCTATTATTTACAGATCTGAATTTCCTGGTAAAGGTCCCAAGAATCTATATCTAAAGAAGTCCCACTGAGAATAGCAGTTGAGCCAGTAAGCATTTGTCAGGACAGGCACTTGGGATCCAATGTCAGCTATTCAATATTTTCCCATTTGGACTAATTGTATTTAAATACTTGAGGGAAATGAAATAATGAAGATAGGAAACCTGCTTCCATTTGTGAGGATCTCTATTATGCTCATCTCTTTGGTTTTCAGTCTGGCTAGAGGACAGTTATTTCCTTGAGAGCAGGAAACTGCAACTTGATCACTAATTCTCTGCACCTAGTATCCTTCTTGACACATAGAAATACATCACATGTTTTTATTTGTGAAAAAATAGAAACTGGGTCAGCACCGTGGCACAATAGTAATGTGCTGTATAAGAGAAGCTGGATCCTCGAAAGTGGCCAATATTTGAATTTCCTCCAGTTGGCCTGAATCATGGCAGGCAGTGCATGAGTGCCCAGGATCCTTGGAGGACTGGAGGAAGGGCATTACAGGGTGACCAGAGCCTGTGGAAGGTGCTCATATTTCTCTCTCCCTCTCTATCTCTCATGCATGTACACACACTCTATCATCATGAACAAAGAAAAGACAATTTCAAAAAGAAACTATTGAAAATGTGTCTTACAATGGACATGACTTTGTGAGACTCTATCAGGGCATCTTTGAAGGCAGTTTCTTTTAAAATGATAGATTACTGAAACAAAAGAGAGAGATACTTCTATAGATGAGCATGAGTGAATAGAAAGAAAACAGAAGTAATGGGTAGAAAATCAGGCAAATGTTGGGAGCATGCAAGAAATGATTTTGAAAGCAGCAAAAGAAGAGATGGAACTTTGATCTAGACAACTTGTGAAGGACATGCATTATGTGCAAATAATAATCTTTGATTTTTAAATAAAATTTCATTTTTATAGTGATTTCTGATTTACATATAGTCACTGTATATCTAAGTAGGGAACAGTATGGTTTTTCAAGTAGGCATATATTGTGTGTAATATATAAATATATTCATCTTCTAAAAATTGAATATTACATTATGTTCAATACATTTGGAAATAGTTCTACCAAACTTTGTTTTTTTAAAGTTACTGAGACTTGGGACCAGCAGTTTACATAATGGCTATGTTGCTGGACTCCTCTGTAGTCAACCACGGTTCGAGTCCCAGACCTGGTGGCTTAAACTCATGCCGGGCGCGTGTGCGCACTTGCCCAAGATCCTGAGAGGAGAAAGGAGGAGAAGGGTTTTCAGCGTGGCCATCCACCCATGGGGGGTGATTTCTCACTTTCTGTTTCTTTGTCTCTCTCTGTCTTTCTGGCGAGCGCATGTGCCCTATACAAAAACCTCTCAAAAAAATAAAGTTACTGAGACTTGAAAGCTGTAAGTTACTGCCTTACTACTTATACTACTTATAATCATTAAGTATAACTTTCTTAAACTTGGAGAAACCTTTTTCCTAAAGGTTGCGTTTTATTCTAATAGGAAATTAGCATCTGAGTCAGCCAGTTCTGCTGGATAATTATACTTACAAGTTTTTTTTTCTTAATATTTAGCAAAATCTTTCCCCTATTACTTAATTCTTGTAAATTCTACCCTCAAGAAAAGTTTAGATTAAATCCATTCCCATGTTCACATGACAGTTCTTAAAATATTTGAAGACAGTTGTCATTTCCTTCAAAACTCTATTCTCTAGCCGTAAATATTCTGTTTCTTCAGCCATTCATTACAGGAAACTCTTATCACACTTTTTGAAGAAATTGATTGTCTCCTCTGGATATTTGAATTTATAAATGCCTCTCTTAAGGTACAACAAGAAGAACATATGATGAGCCAGATGGGGTATGACAGTTTCAGAGTACATGAGGATTTTTATTTGTGGGTATTATACTTCTGATACTACAGCCTAGGACTGCATTAGCCTTTTTTAGAAGTTGAATCAAGGAGTTTTATCATCTAAATCCCCTAATACTTTTTTTTCCTCATAATCTGTTATAAAAATGAGCTTTTCTTTATCCTCTTCCCATGTAACAGGTTTCTGGAAAACAATAAAGAAGCTTATATTTACTTGTAATAACTTGAAAATTGCTATTTTTAAAGTGAACATTACTTAAATTTAATTCCATAGATTTATATTAAGCATTTAAATTTGTATGTGTATTTATAAATTAAATTATTAATAAGCTATGTATATTTGTTTCTCTTAGTTGATTAATTTATTCTTTGGGATCACATATTGCTATAATTTTCTGACTATACAACATAATCTCTGAAACACTGTTTCATATATGTCAAAGTTAACTAAATCACTGGTAAATTTTTATGTGAATTATTTATTTATAGTTGTTTTTTCATTCCTTTCATGTTATTTTCAAGAATAATCTACTCAAATGAAAATTATTTAAAACTATTAAATATCATCACTACTTAAACAAATCATAAATGCAAAATTATAGTAAGTAGTATATGAGACACAAAACTAGGCAAAAGTAAACTATATTTACAGTTAGGATAGTGACTCCCCTTTGGTTTAGGTAGGTTGTAGCTGGAAGGGAGTCTGAAGACTCTTTCTGGATGATGCTAATACTTTGTCTCTTGATCAAGGAACCAGATACCTGACTGGTGACAAGTCATCTTATATATTATGATGGGAACATATTTTTATATGTATCTTTTATAGCAACAGAAAGTTATAAGCATGTCAAATGTTTTCTTATTGAGAATTATATTTCTCTAAACTATTGAATCCATTCAGTAAACTGTTCAAAAAGTAAAACCTATTTTCAGACTTTCACCTTGGAGAAGTGTTATTTCATCTACAAGGCTGCCCTTTTTTGGTTACATTTTAGAGAAACGTTAGGAAGTTGCTATAATTTTGCCATTGCTAAAGTACTGCATCTATGACAAATGTCCTTTGCACAGAGCTTGTCAAGTATGCTGGTACTGAGTGCAATCTGGATTGGTTTTGGAAGGTGGTTATGATTTGGTAGTGAGATTTCTTTACTTCTTCTCCCACTATATCTTCATGCCAGGAAGAATAATCCTTCTTTACATAACTGGCTAAAGACAGTTATATTTCTTTGTTCTGTTGGCTGCAAGCCTTACTCGATGCTTTCATATATCTCTATTGAAATCTGCTGAAAGTGACAGAATATGCCCATTAAAGACAATTTATTGCCACTTTACTTCAAGACATTGGACCAAACCAGAATTAATAGTATATTAAAGGGAATGGAGTCAGGAGGTACTGGTGACTAGAGGTGGAAAAGATCAATAGAGAGAAGCAGTAAGATACACTAGAAGAGACAGACAAAGGACATTGAAATAAGATGAAAATGGAAAAGAAAAAGAACTGTGGACGGAAATGAGAAATGAAGGGACATAAAGATAATAGGAGAAACAAGATGTGGGATTACCCTTTCTCATTCATTCCATCTGCAAACTGCCCGTCTCCCTGTCCTGTTCTCTTGGTCTGAGGCTTGTAGGCATGGTCCTAATGGACTACTTTCTCACGTTCCCTCACTCAGCGAAGTCTTCTTTCTTTCTTACCTTCTGACTTTAATTATTGTAATAAACATTTGTTGAGGGCCAGGTACTCAGCTAGGCTTTGAGGTCACCAGGGAAATGTAGCACACAAGCTCTTGCTTCTTGGAGACTTGCTTGTGGCCACAATTGCCCTCTCCCAAGCTACTGCAATTAGGATCTCATTCCTTGCTGTATTTCTCTCAGAGTGATGCAGTTGCATAAGTTATTAGTACTTATTAAGATTTATAAACTTCTAAAATTCAACCCAGTTTTTTAAAAAGATTCTATGTGTTTAATTCCATAAATGTATATTATTTACATATAGTTTGCAATTACACAAGTGCATACCATTAATCTGGCTGAGGATTTGTGATTATTTTCATTCAGTCTGGTCCATGTTTTCAAGTTAAGTCTGTAGAGAGGCAAACGTTTCTTAAGTGCCTACTTTATGTAAGTATTTTCATGGAAAAGTAAGATTGGATCAAGACATGTACACTGTATTCTGGAAAGGAATTAAAAGAAAACAAACAAACAAACAAATTCATGTATCCCAGGTAACTAATTTAGAAAATCATTAGTTGAGGAGACCTGGTAAATCTTAGCTTAACTTTTTAAAAGTTAAAATGTTTAACTTTTCTTGCATTATATGTGATATTTTCAGGTCTAGAGAGCCTTAATTTTGCAGTTACAGACCTTTTTGGTATGGCAAATGCAGAGTGAAAAATAGTCTCATAGGATCAAGTAGAGTTAAAAAACATTGACAAATAACTTTTAAAGTGAAAATAAACTGACAAACATTGCTATGTGTCTCACATAGCAACTGCTCATGCCCCACAGTGCAATAGTGGATTTCCCCAGATACCCTCGTATCAGCACTCGCTTCCCTTTAAGAGTAGGACTGAGCTCTTTGGGAACATATTACTTCTTAATCGGTTTTATGTTTTTTTTTTTTTTTTTTTTTTTACTATCTCAGGATATCCCATGTGATATTCTGACTACTTTAGAGGCCTGAGCAACTACACTCCATTCATCATCATCAGAATGAAAAGAAATCTACACACTACATCCAGTTAAGGGTGTTTCTTTGTTTCTTTTTATGCTGCAGTTTGAACTAATGTGGGGTATTTTCACTGCATTTTAGGATGCAAAATTTCTACCACTACTGGATAAAATATTTTATTGTAATATCATGAATTTGATTCTAAGACAACATACAAAAATAAAACATTAGGAATATCTAGTATTGAAATGATACACTATCATACTGAATGGTTTAATCATTTTAATAAATTAATTATTTCTAACTGTATTCTCTTATATGGTAGGCATTTTAGTGCAAATGCCATCAGCTGAGCCTTTTGATGAAGGCTCAATTGATATTATAATTGATATAATAAATCTATCAGTGCATTTTGACATACTTTGTTTTGGGCATAATTCTGAAACTGTGGAGGATAAATATGCAATATAATTCTCTGTCTAAAGGAGGAAAAAAAGTACAAGAGAGGGACCACATGGTGATGCAGTGGTAATGCAACATTCTTAGAAGAATGACGTACATGGGAAGATCCCCAGTTCACATCCCAGGGACTCCCTATGCATGTCAGTCACACACATGTACCCATGATCTGTGTTGGCTGAGGCTGGGGGGTGGATTGTGGTGTGAGGATCTTATTAGGAGTGCTCTTCTTTCTCTCTCTCTTTGCCTTTCTCATGGGAATAAATAATCTTAAAAATAGACAACAACAGGGAATATACAATTAAATGGTTAATTGTACAGCATAAGTATATTTACTACAGGAGTTAAGACAAGTGGAGAGCCAGGATGGCTAGAGTAAAGATTTTGATCAAGCAAGGTTAGATCAGATTTAGGTAAGTGGAGGAAAGCAGTTTTTGTTTTGTTTTAGTTTGATATAGGGCACCAAGGCTTGCTGAAGAGACAAAAAGAGGGAATGTGAGAAATCACCCTTTGGGTGGGTGGCCAGGCACGATCACTTCTCCATTGTTCTTCTCTTGAGAATTTGGACATGCATGAACACAAGCCTGGTGTGTTTTTCAATCCACCAGGACTGAGATTCAAACCACACAGGCTAGATGTGGAATCTAGCCACCTTAACTTCCACACAGTGAGCTGGACCAGGACAGATGTTTTTGGCCAACTTAAAATTTTGGATTGAATTGAGCCTTTGACTCTCTGAGTATAGCAGTTGGTGTGCGTTGACGCACAGCAGGAGACTGAGTAGTTTAAACTGACAAATAGGAATAGGACTGAATTATGCAGAACCTTGAAGGTCAAGAAGATTGACAGAGGCAGGAAAAACAGAGATGGGCAGGGAAAATGAACATTTACTTGTCATGTTTTACAAACAATAACGGAAACTTTATTTTTGGCTTATTTTGTGTCAGTGTTCTAAGAAGTTGATAAACTTTAACTTACTTTATCCTCAGACCAACCTTGTAAGTAGGTGTCATGATTTTTGTTAAAAGATGAGTAAACTAAGACACATAGCAAGTAAATCAGTCACTAGAGTATTTTACACAAGTAGTATATAGAAGAAATATGACTTAAAATTAGGCAGTTTAGTTTCCATACCTCTGTATTGAAATATCACATCCAACATCACAATGAGGCTATATGTTTAAAGTTTTACACAGTCTTGTGGACTATTTATTATTATACCAATTTTCAGATTAATATACTGAGTGTGCTCAATCTACAACTATAGTTTTTTCTTTGGAGAGGTTTTTGCTATAGGGCATGTGCGCTCGCCAGAAAGACAGAGAGAGACAGAGAGACAGAAAGTGAGAAATCACCCCCCAGAGGGGATGGCTATACTGCAATGCCTTTTCCATTCTCCTCTCGGGATCCTGGGCACGCACACACGCCCGGCATAAGTTTAAGTCACCAGGTCTGGGACTCGAATCGTCGTCGACTACATGGGAGCCCAGCAACATAGCCATTATGCCAACCACTGGTCCCAATCTACAACTATTTTATAGTTGAATTGTCTACTTATCTGAAAACCCTTACATCATTGAATTTGATTCCAACTACAATAAAAAGAAAATATCTAATCAGTAATCCAACTAATAGGGGCTAGAAAGTGGTCTGCTGATTGAGGTGCTGGACTTCCACATGGCTGACCATGGTTCAAGTCTTGAATGTGGTGGCTTCCTTTCTCTCTCTCTCTCTGGTGAAGCAAATTAAAATAATAATGATAATAATTAATTTAATTTTAAAAATAATTCAACCAATATTTATAGACAATAATACTGTATGCCAATCACTATTGGAGGTCTAAAATATATAGTTTGGAGACTTTGTAATTAATTAAATATTTTATTATATGTTTTTCTATATTTACCTATATGCATTTTCTTTTCCTTTACGAGAGAGAGGGAGAGTGAGAAAGAGGGAAAAGGAGAAAGATAGGGTTACATATTCTTCCCAGGGTCTTGTTGTGTCATGATCCTCCTGCTCCAGCCTCCCAATAAGCTACGGTCACATGTGCATGAAACTGAGCCCAGAATGTTCAGGTTGGCCTAGGAATTGAACCCAGGACTCATGGAGCCTCCGCCTCATAAGCAGTGGTATTCTCTGTGTGTCATCACAGCTGGGTCCCTGTATACATTTTATAGTTATGCAGCAGCTCAACATTCACTTTGGCTTATTTGCAATCAGCCTAACCTCACCCATACTTTGAAGATAAATCAGGAAACGGGGATAAAAGAAGTCAATATCACATGATGCAAATAACAGTTGTAAGTTTCCTTTGGTGTAGAACCACTTCCAATGGCTGTTGAAAGCAAACTTTTAAATATTCAGGCATATTTTGATGGCTGGTGCTTATACCATTGGTAGCTTGGAATTAGACATAATGGATGTTTCCACATCACAGAAATTGGCAAACACTATAGATCGGGGTGGTTTTTTTTTTTTGTTTGTTTGCTTGTTTTGTTTTTAAATCTAGTTTGCCAGTATACCACTGCCCTTCTCATTTGTGTGATCATTTTAGGTTCTATCTTCACACTTTCAGATGCTGAATACACCTGTTACTTGTTTAATTTTTCTTAGCACAGAGATCTCACAGGAAAGGAGAAAGAAGAGAGAGTATTTCTTAAGCCTCTGTTCTATATCAAGCACTATGCTTGTTTTACAAAGACAACTCAGTGAGTTAAGTATTATTTCCTTTTTCAACTATTGATAGAAAGTTTGACTTGGAAAGGTTAAGTTAGTTCCCTGGGATCAAACAGATAACAAGAATTGGAACAACTGAATTTTTATGCAGATGCAAGGGAACTTCAGAAAGTCTGGAGAAATAGAATTAAACTCAACTTAATTTTGTTGCAAAAATGTTTGAAATCCATGTAGAGTTATTTCATAATATATATTTTCTATGAACTTTTTGAAGACCCCTAGTATATGTGACTTCAGGGTTCATAATCTTTTCATTGTATCCCAAGGCCTCACATGAGTGTAAGTCAGTAAGTTAGTCTCCTACGTTCATTTAAAGTTATTAATTTTAAAATGCATTAGTAAGTAATTAACATAATTGTTTTGCTCATTATTGATTCCATATGTACTCAGATAATAACTGGGTCCAAACCAGACAATGAGAGTCATATTTAATGCCATAACATAGGAATGAAAGAGACAGATACTTGAACAGGAAGAGTAGGTCTGTGGAAGGTATTGCTTACTATTCAGAAACATTTAAAACAAACTTTTTGGGGAAGCAAATAGAAGCTTTTGACACTATTCCAGTTAAGTGTGAGCCTGGAAAAAGTGTTTGGAACTTGTCCTCAGAGAGACCTTCTATACTGTTTGAGTCTTAATAATGGAGTCTATATATACCTAAAACCTAAAATACATATTTTTTATTATTAAATTTTAATTTTGGTTAGGGAGCAATAAACATGAAGCTGTACCAAGGACATATTTGTTCTGATAATCCAATTTTGCTTGAGATTCATTGAAACTCAAAGGTCCATGTCTCCCAGTCCTCATTTTCTGCCTTTTTTTTTTAACCTACTTATTACACTGTAATTGTTGATAATTCATTAAACTTTTTGGCTCCACTTTTCTCATTTATAGTTTAATGATTGTAGTAATACCTACCTTAGGATGTTGGGTCATTGTATATAATCTTTCCAATCTTTCTAAACAACCTCTATCACTTTTATACAGCATCCTTAATTTTAGTAAAATGAAAATAGTAAAACTAAACAATAGTGAATACTGTTTAATCAGCTGCTCCTCTGAAATGCCTTTTCTTTCTTTTGTTCCTCCAATCTTCCCAACTTGAAGCCCTACGTCAAGTTTAATACCTTTCCAAAGCCTTCCCAGTCCGTGACTGCTCTTTCTCTGTTTTATGTTCAGACTTTGTCTTCTTCCTTATCGTTTGTAATTATGAAATCTCTTTGGTATCACTTGAATACTATTTTATGCTTCTATGTTAGTGTTTTACACATATCTTTTCCTTTTCTTTCTAACAATGGTTAAAAAACCCCAGATATTGGGACTATTACATTTTTTTTCACATTTCTTATGATACCAAGCAGTGTTATACCTAGACGGTCTCAAAAAGCGACCACATTAATATTGTACTAAAATTCACAATCCTTTCATGAACATTTTGTATAGAAAGATAATTACTTCCATTATTTCCCCTGTAATTATAGATGTTCAAAGAATACAACCTTTTTGGCAGCTTCGCTCAGATTCTTGATTTGAAGAGAGTCTCCTGAAAATGAGCAAAATCAGTCTGTTATGGTCTGAATTGTGTCTTCCCAAAATTCATATGTTTAAGTCCTAACCCCCAGTATCTCAGAATGTGACTATATTTGAAATAATGGCATTTAAAGAGGCAACAAAAGTTAAACAAAGCCATTAAAATGGACCCTAATCCAATATACCTGTTGTCCTTTAAAGAAGAGGAGATTAGGAGATACACATGCAGAAAAGACACAGGAAAAAGACCGCTGTCTAGAAGCTAGAGAGAGAAGGCTTAGAAAAAAATCCTGCGGATATCTTCACCTTTGCTTTCTAGCCTCTAGAATTCTGAGAAATTAAATTTGTTGTTTAAGCCACCCAGTCTGTGGTATATTGTTATGGCAACCTAGCATCCTAATGTACCATCTGAGATGGAAGAGCAGGTTTGACAGCAGTCTTTTTTATTATAATTTTGAATTTACTTATAATAATTGTACATTTTCATGAGATACAGTACTTTTTAAAAATTCTAATTCACATAAGGCATGTGTGCTCACCAGAAAGAAACAGAGACAAATGAAGAAGACACCCCTAGTAGGACATGTCCACGCTGCAGCCGCTTCTCCATTTCTCTATCTTGTCAGGATTTAGGGCACACATACACATGTGCCCAGCATGTCTTTCCAGATATCAGGGGTGAGATTAGAGCCATAGTTGGCCATGTGGGACCCAGCCCTCTTAACCATGAGGCTACTTGGCTAGCCCCTTTATGGTATTTTAAAGCATGTATACATGTGTAATAATCAAATCAAGGATATGCACATATTCACTATCTTCAGCATTTAACAGTACATATGTTGTACACATTTTATATTTGTTCTATTCAGTTTTTGGGAAGTATGTATTAAGTTGTCAATGATTGTTTTTTTATTCTATGGTGGTCAGTTCCATAATATATTTTATGTATTTACATTCATTCTTGTGTCTGTTAATCAATTTCGTTTGCACTCCTCTCCATTCAGCTCCCAATCTCAAACATTACTCCCTGTAGTTTTATGCTATCAAATCCTTCAGCTTTCACTAATGAATGAGGATACTCAGTATTTATTAAGTAGGAACATACAGTTGTTATCTTTCATAGCCTGACTTATTTTACTTAGCATTATATTTTCTGGGTTGATCCACTTTATGTTATATGACATAAATCTGTTTTTTTGTTTTTGTTCTTTTGTGTTTTTAATTCCCAGAGGGGGTGTGTGTTCACCAAAGAGAGACAAAAAGAGGGAGTGAAAACACTCCAATCCTTTCTCCTCCATTTCTCTGTCCTATTGGGATATGGACACATATGCACAGGGCCTAGTGTGTTTGTCAAGTCACCGGGGGCTAGTATTCAAACTGCAGTAGGCCAACTCCTTTAACTACTGGACTGTGGGGCCAACCCAGAAATTCATTGCTCCTTATGGCTAAGCAGTATTCCATTGTTTATGTATGCTATATTTTCTTTATCCTTTCATTGGTCATTGAGCATTTAGATTGATTTCATGTCCTCATTGTGAATAATGCTGCAATAAATATGGATGTGCAAAAAGTCTTTCTGACAGATCGATTGTCCTTTGTGTGTATACCCACAGGTGAAATTCCTGGGTCATATGGTAATTCTATTTTCAGATTTTTAAGGAGCTTCCATATTGGTTTTTACAATGGTGGCACAACTAGCAGTGCAAAAAGTTATTTTTTCTCCACAACCTTGCCGGCACTTCTCATTTCAGTTTTTTGATCATAGTCATTCTAACTGGGGTTAGGTAATACCTCATTTGATTTGCATTTTCCTTATGATAAGAGATGTTGAATATTACTTCATTTGCTTTTTAATCATTTATATATTTTCCTTTGAGAATTGTCTGCTCAGGTCAATTCCCCATTTTTAAACTGGATTATTAGGTTTTGTTTTCTTAAGAGTGATTTTTGCAAGAAATCACTCCTGGGGGAGATAACCACACTGCAATCCCTTCTCCTCATTTCCTCTTGGGATTTTGGGTATGTCGCACACGTGCCCAGCATGAGTTTCAAGCCACCGGGACTGGGACTTGAACCTTGGTTGGCCACGTGGTAGTCCAGTGACGTAACTACTACACCATTTGCTGGTCCTTGGATCATTAGTTTTTGTTTTGTTTTGTTTTGTGGGCGAGCTATTTGAGTTATACATTCTGATGATCAATTCTTTGCCAGATTGCAAATATTTTCCCCATTCTGTGGGGTTTCTCTTTGCTGTATTTATTGTTTCCTTTCCGATGCATAAGCGTTTTAATTTTTAAAGTTTGATTCAATCCCACATGTCTGTTTTTAGTAGTGTTGCTCTTGCTTTAGTGACGTTATTTGTGAAATATTTGTCTAATCCAATATTTTGAAGTGCTTCTCTAATGCTTTAAGTAGTTTTATCATTTGAGGATTTACATTTAAGTCTTTAATCCACTTTGAGTTGGATTCTTGTAAATGAGAAGAAATAAGAGTCTAGATTCATTCTTTCCTTTAAAGTTTAAAAAAAAAATTTTTTTTTCATCATCCCACAGGAGAGATGGCCATACCACAATTCCTTCTCTTCCACTCTTCTCCTGGTATTTTGGGCATGCACACATATGTGGTTTTCTTTTTCTTTTCTTCTTCTTTTTTTTTTTTTGGAGAGGTTTTTGCTATAGGGCATGTTTGCTCACCAGAAAGACAGAGAGACAGACAGGGAGATAGAAAGCAAGAAACCAACCCCATCCCCCTGGGAGGATAGCCACGCCACAATCCCTTCTCCTCCATTCTCCTCTAGGGATCTTGGGCACACACGCACGTGTGCCCAGCATGAGTTTAAGTCAGTGGGTCCGGACTTGAACTGCAGTTAACTACACTGGAGACCAAAGACATAGCCATTACACCAACTGTTGGTCTCGACACACATGTGATTTTCAAGCCATCAGGTCTTAGACTTAACTGCCATCAGTCATGTGGGAGTCCAGAGCCTTAACTACCACACCACCTGCTAGCCCTCGTTTCATTGTTTTGTCAACTGGTATACAGTTTTCCAGCACTATTTATTGAGAAGTCTATTTTTTTTACCCACTGAATTATCTTTAGATTTTTGTCAAAAATTAGTGGCTACATATTCTTAACCTTATTTCTGGATTCTCTATTCTGTTCCATTGGTCTGTGTGTCTGTTTTTGTGCCAATACCATCCACTTTTGGTTATTATAGTTTTGTAATGTATTTTGAAGTCAGGTACTGTGATGCCTCTAGCTTTGCTCTTTTTACACAGTATTGCTTTGGCAATATGAGGTCTTTTATGATTTCAAATAAATGTTATAGTTTCCTTTTCTATTTCTGTGAAGAATGTCACTAATATTTGGTCCAATTTGCACTGAATGTGTAGATCACTTTGGGTACTGTCAGTATTTTACCTTTATTGATTCTTCCAATCCACAAAAAAGTGACATATTTCCATTTTCTGTGTGTATCTTTTTAAAAATCTTTGTTCATTTTTTTGTAGTCTTCATAGTAGAGATCATTCACCTCCTTTGTTAAATTTATTCCTAGATATTTTATTTTTTTTGTGGGTATTGTAAATGGAATTGCTTCCTTCATTTCTATTTCAGTACATTCAGTGTTAAAGTACAAAGACACTACATATTTTGGTATGCTGATTTTGTATCTCGTGACTTTACTGAATTTACTTATAACATCTAAGAAATTTTTGGCCAATTTCTTTTTTAAATAAATATTTATTTATCTTTATTCTTTTATTTATTTTAATTTGACCAGTGAGAGAGAGAGAGAGAAGAGAGAGAGAGAGAGAGAGAAAGTGAGAAAGCAAGCCACCAGGTCCAGGACTTGAGTCGTGGTCAGCCATGTGGGAGTGTCCAGCTCCTTAACCACTATGCACCTGGCCTATTTCTATATATATAATCATATCATCCACAAAAAGGAACAGTTTAACTTTCCCAATTTGAATAATCTGAATGAATTTTATTTCATTTTCTTGTGTGACTGTATACAGGCAATAGCCTAGGACTTTCAGTGTTGGATTCTGAGGGGAAAGTATGGAATTCCTCAGGGGTGTCTCTCTCATCTCCTCCATATTGGATGGGGAATGTCCAGTCAACTCTGGAGCCTTTCCAGTTAGGAAGATTGAATTTTTTTCATGTCTCCAACCTGAGACTTGTATCCCAGTAGCTTCTTACTGTTTTTCTCTTACAATCTGCTTTTCTCACCTCATTCCTCTGCTCAAAGTGTATTCATTTATCCAAATTTTCTAGCTTTTCTTCTTGGGGGAAACGTTGCAGGGTGTCTCTAGTTGGTAATTTTGTCTTCCCTCTGGTGCATTCTTTCATTGCATAACCCATTTCCCTTAGATTTGGCCTTTCTTTGGGTTCTGGTAGAAGCCCATGAGTTCATTTGGTTAGTATGAGAAAGCAGAGACAGGCAGGATATCATGTTGGGTATGAAAGGATTCATTGCTCTGTAGCCAGACTTTGTGACTTTGGACATCAGTTTTGTCATTTGTTAGTTTTGTATACTGGAAAGTTAATCAGTTTATCTTTGCTTTTGTTTCTTCATCTGAGAGATGGGGCTAATCATCACATCTTTCTTTTTCATAAGGATGTAAGAATGAAATGAGATTAAACATACTGGTGCTTAGGATAGTTCTTAGTACATAGTTACTAGTAAATTATAGTTGATGATTCATACCTTTATTATTTGAAGATATATATCTTTAATAACTAGAATTATGACAGTCTAATTAACCAATTTTAGCACTGGAATTTGGGGTTCCATTACTTTTAAAATTTATTTTTGGTATTTGCTGGTCTCTTTAAATATCTTTATGATAAAAGAACTTAATTATTCATCTCTCTATTTTGTGTGTGTGTTTATGTGTATGTGTGTGTATTCACATACATACATATACATTTTTATTAACCCAGGAAGAAATGACCTGTTAGCACTTCCCTTGTCAGAAGAAAAACACACATTCATATGCTTTGTAAAGTTTCCTGGGGCTCCTGAGTCCCCTTTGTTTGGCTGCTTTAGTCAGTGGGTCTTGAACTATCATGTAGAACTAATGAGGTAAATTGGCTACATAGTCCAGTGCTGATAAAGGGCCTAAAAAATTACTTGAATTGAACGTTTTTCTTTTTATTATGATTTTTCCTCCTAAATTACTGCTATAAAACCAAGGACACACTTTCAGCAGTGTTTCTATGATTTGAGATTATTACTGTTACTACCTTTGGATTTCATTTCCCAAGGGCATTGCAGAACCAACTGCCTTTGCACATTGTGGTCATCTAATCAGTTACAATATGCTAATGAGCTTTAATATGGTGTGGGTCTTGTGTTTATAAGCACAAACCCTACTGTAAATGTCAAGATAATTCCAACCTTAATATATCCCCTGTGGTGATACATTAATAAAGGCCATAGGAGCAAGAACTGAAGGTGGTTATTTCTTAATGGACAAGAATCTTTTTGCTATTTGATTTGAAGATCAAAACTTAGGGAAACAATAAATAGCCAGCCTTTTAATTTCAAAACATACTATTTGCTCTCCCCACAGCAAGGGAGAATTTCCCTCAAAAAGCCTATCTTTATTAATTCACCCTGATAGTACCAAGGACATGATGAGTTTTTTACTCATGATTGTCAAGAAAATAAATAGATGTAGTATATTCATCATTGTGTTACAGTTTTGTAATCTAGTTGCAAACACGATCTTTGAGTTCAATAGTCTAACACCGCTGCCTAACAACAATGAAAGCCAAGGTCAAAGAGGCTGAGCAACTTTGGATTTGGCTACATTCGATCTGTAATCCAATTTTAATTTTGAAGGTTTTAAACTATATCATCTGTAATAATTATTTGAGGAAAGGGATATAATTGTTAGACTTTATTGCATTTTACATTAGAAATAATATTTTGAGGAAAATAGAGAAAATATGTAACGAGTGTAATTATTTTTGGTGTTTATTTAATAAAAAAAGACCTTTATAGTTGATGCCATTTTTCGCCATTATGTAGATAAACCACTACCCCTTACTTTTACGCTTCTTCATGAATTGACTTTCACAAGACAGTTGACCACTAACCTTAATCAAGATGGAGCTTCAAATGCCACATGGCCCACTCTGGCCTGGTGGTTAAAGCAGTAGGATCTCACATGGTCGACACTGCAATTCAGGTCCCCAACCCAGCAGTTAAACTGCATATGGGATTAAACTATAACTTAATCCTGCAAGAGACCTCAGATTCAGGTAGCAAATGAAAGAACCCAGAACTAGAGAAATATGCTGGACATGTGTGGGTGTGCCCAAAATTCTAAAAGGAGGAAGAAGTGGAGGAAAAGAGATTGTAGTGTGACAATGTTCCATGTGGAATGATTTCCTTCTCTCCCTTTCCCTCTCCATCTCTCTCCAGTGAGCACATGTACCCGCTGGCAGTTTTTTCTTTTGGATTCTTTTTTAAAATGCAATTTAGCATACTGTCCTTCAAGTTCATTCATATTGTTGCAAATGACAGAACTTCCTTCCTATTTAAGGCAGTATAGAATTTCTTTTATATGCATACCACATTTTCTTCATCCTCTGATGGCCTTAGGTTAATTATATATCCTGGCTATTGTGAATAATTCTTCATTGAACATGGGTATGCAAATATTCCTTTGACATATTGATTTCAATTCCTCTAGGAATATACCCAGAAGGGAGGTTTCTGGATTATATAGAAGTTCTGTATTTTTAATTTTTTGAGGAACCTCTATACCATTTCCATAATGACTGTACTAATTTACATTCCTACCAGCAATGTACGAGAGTTCTCTTTGGTAATCAATATGTTAATTGGCTTGATTTAATTGTTCCATATTGTAAATATATATCAAAACATACCCATAGATGTATATAATTATGGTTTTTTGGACTAGAAATAATATTATATAAAACAAGCTAAGAAAACGCAAAACACGAGTTGACTTGATAAGCTCTCCAGATGTGACAAAAGTTCAAATCTGTATTTGTATATTACCACTAGGAGGCAGCACAACCAAGCAACCAAGCATTTCAATCTGTCTTTATTCTTTTCCAATTAATTAATTAATTTTTTGGAGAGGTTTTCACTATAGGGCGCATGCGCTCGCCAGACAGACAGAGAGAGACATAGAGACAGAAAGTGAAAAATCACCCCCCAGGGGGGATGGTCACGCCACAATCCCTTCTCCTCCATTCTCCTCTCGGGATCTTGGGCACGCATGCACACGCGCCCGGTGTGAGTTTTAAGCCACCGGGTCCGGGACGCGAACCACGGTCAACTACATGGGAGTCCAGCGACATAGCCATTACGCTAACTGCTGGTTCCCAACTAATTTAATTTTAAATTGTTGTTTTTTATAGAGAGATTTTTGCTATAGGGCATGTGTGCTTGTCAGAGAGACAGAGATAGACAGAGACAGAAAGCGAGAAATCACACCTCAAAGGGGATGGCCATGCCAGAATCCCTTCTTCTCCATTCTCCTCTGGGATTTTGGACACATATGCACATGTGCCTGGTGTGAGTTTTAAGCTGCCAGGATAGGACGTGACCTGTGGTTTACTATGTGAGAGTCCAGCAATGTAACCATTACGCCATGTGCTTGTTCCATCAATTAATTTTTAAATTGACAAATTGTAAAGGATATAGGAAAAGTGTAGTTTTGAGCAGGTTGCTATAACCCCTGATTACTTCACCTTACTGGCCTTTCACCATAGGAATTTAAACGTAGTGGTGCAAGAGATCTCAGATTCAGGTAGAAAATGAAGGAATTCAGAACTGTCTCAGTGACTGCACCGTTGGTATTCAGTTCCCATTCATTACCATTTTGCCTAAGTCCTGGGAGGGAAAAATAACATGTCTTTTCCATTGGCACATTGGTTAGGAGAAAAAAATTACAAATTAGTCATAAAAAGTACTGACTTTTCCATAAACTGTGAGACCTTGGGCTCTTGACATCAGTCTAACCTTCTCCTCAGCATTCTAACATGTAAAATGGAGCTATGCATCAAAGTAGATTTTCTCTCTACAGTGTCTTTTCTGAGGTAATGTACTATGCTTCTGAGAGAATTGGCAAGAAAAAAATGTGAGATATTTTTTTCAACCACAAAGCTGACAGGAAATCTCCATGTTTCTCTGTAGTCTAACGCCAATATCAGAAGAGTAATGGCTGAGTCAAAACACATCAGTTCATAAATATGGCACAGAGTTTCTTAACCCTGGAATGATCCAGTCAGAATACAAACTCAGTCTTTGCACCTCACAGTGGGTTTTAACACCTCTAGAATGCACTTCATATCTGTAGACTTTGAGGCGCTTTGATGGGAGATTATTTCTGATATTTAGAAAACTGGCAGGCCGCCTCTTGGAGATTTGTAGCTGCTGTGATTGACAACTGGTTTCAGATACGTATTTTTCATGACTTTGGTTAGGAGTGAGTTTATATCAAAATGAATTGCGGAGTGCTATGGAATAAAAGGAAAGTGGGATTTTCCTGCTTGTGTGATCTTTAAAGATCTTAAAGAAATCATTTGTAAAACAAATTGACTAAATATCATTTATAACAGCCTTAGTGAGGTTTCTTTTTTTCCTTTTTTTTTTTTTTACACAAAAGGGACTTGGGAATTAAACCTGAGGTTTTTAAACTAAATGTGTACTAGTTTGGGGGTGAGGAACTCTTATTGAATTTTTTCTTTATTGTCAGTGCTTTAAGATCAGTTTATTCAACCTAGCAAATTGTATCTTTGTTACTAATGCTTATGTAAAATGAAGTTATATGTGCTTCAAATCAATCTTCTGTTTATTATTTATTTGTATGGAGTTTTACTTTATTATTTTCAATAAAGAAAACTGAGGTACAGAAATGCCAAGATTTGGACAGGAATGTAAAGACATGATATTTACTGACTTCACTCAAGTCTGTTTACTAACTTATAAGCTCACTCACATTTTTGAACATTTTAAAGTCTTATTTTCAAGGTAAAGAATATACATAAGGTTGGCGGACCAAAAAGCAAAAAACCTTTCTCTTTCCATTAGGGAATGTTTATACCCCATTAAAGTAACACATTCTCTGTTGAAGAAGACAGAATATTCAACTAGCAACCAAAAGGCAAAAACTTATATTTTTCTTTCTGTAACTGACTTTCTTTTTTTTTTTTTTTTTGAAGAAGTTTTTGCTATAGGGCGCGTGCGCTCGCCAGACAGACAGAGAGAGACATAGAGAAATCACCCCCCAGGGGGGATGGTCACGCCGCAATCCCTTCTCCTCCATTCTCCTCTCGGGATCTTGGGCACGCACACACACGCGCCCGGTATGAGTTTTAAGCCACCGGGTCCAGGATGCGAAACGCGGTCGACTATGTGGGAGTCCAGCAACATAGCCATTATGCTAACTGCTGGTTCCCTGTAACTGACCTTCTTTAAAGCCTATAATATTCACAAAAATATAATTCCAAACTTTCACATCAATTTCATAATGTTTGTAAAAATGGAGGTGATGATACAATGAATTTTTTTTCTTCATTCTTATGAAAACTCTAAAACACTTTTTCCAAATGGCCATAAGAATCCCCTAGAGACCATTTGCTCTGGTTTCTCTAGGTTGGCTAGTCAACCAGATCTCTGACAGCAGAGTAGTATATTATAGAAGTGCTTCTTTGGCAGTGCTGCACAACCCTTTTTGAGGAATTAACTTATGGTTGTAAAAAAGGTAAGAGATCACCGGGGAAAAAAAATTCCAACATATCATGTTTGTCAATTCCGTAATAGAAAAAGCACTAGATTAATGCTTGAGTGAGTTTACAAGTGAGAGGAAATCAGAAGGAAAGATGGCACATTTCTCCTTTTTTTCATTGAAATGAGACACTGTTATACGATTGAAATACACTATTTTTAGTCCTTTTAAAATCGTTCAGTGCCTCAGTTCAGTAAGATTCATTGTAGAAGCATTGTTTCTTAGCAGCTAAACTACAAATTATCTTCAAATCCGTAGCAAAGTGGGTACCAAGGGCTAGCCAGTGATGTGGTGGTTAAGGCAGCCACACTTCTCATGGCTGACTGCACACCTTGAAGCCTGGACCCAGCAACAGGAGAAACACCTGGATATGTGTACATACGTGCCCAAGACCCTGAGAGCAGAATGGAGGAGAAGGGCTGTGGCATGACCAACCCCCTGAGGAGGATGCTTTCTCCCTAACCCCCATCCTCCATCCCCCACCCCTTGTTTCTCTCTGGCAAGTGCATATGCCCTATAAAAAAAGAAGAAAAATAACAACAAATAAATGGGGGTACTGATATACAAAATCCAGAATATATGTTAACTCCATTTTCCTTTTAGTGACAAGAAATTAAGGATCAAATTTAGATTCTAAAAATTATAACCGGTAACAGATATATAACTCAAACATTTATTAATGTGATTCTGCATGCTTTATTTAATCATCTTATTTCAAAGTTCCTTTCATTATTGCAGTGATTTTTGTTGAGTGTAGACTGAACTCTTTACAATGTAATTAAAAACTACACACACATTTTCACTCCCTTTGTATGGCAAAAACTAACAAACAAATGAAGACCTAGAACTCTAGTCCTGGTGCAGCACCTCTGCAGCTTCTGGTAACCAGCTCGGTCCCCAGGCTGACTATTTGCTCTGAGGTCATGTCTGCCCCTTCCAAGCAAAGTGCTTTGTTCTTCTGTCCCATTTGCAAGTGCCAGTATATTGTTTCCTGTTGAATTTCCCACCTGCTGATGAGCTAATAAATTATGTCCCTATTTGGAATCCTTGGTTTTGAATATTCTTTTAAGAAATATACATCTCATTTCTTATTTTTTAGACATGTATCATACTCACAGAATTCTTTTCTAAAGTAATGATCTTTTTTTTTGATATAACCCAGGCTCTCAAGTGTCTGAGAACTACCAATGCATATCACATTAAGGTACACATACATGCCATAACTACTCATTCTTTTCTGCCAATGGATGTAGATGTTCTTATCATTTAACTTTTCAGTTTTTTGTTCTGTTATTGATAGGAAATTAGTCCCCTTGTTTCTGTCTTACACTAAGAACATAAGGAATGACTGGCTCCCTGGTGCAGTGGTGACATGCTCCTCAAGTGAGGCTAGATTCATATGGAAGATGGCAGGTTCAGATCCTTAGTCAACATGTACATGCAGCACACATACACCTATGGTCCTGGTTGGCTAGGAAGTCTGTTGGTGATATGAGCCTCCATTAAGGGTTCTCGCCTTTCCCTGCCATTCTCTCTCTGTGTCTCACTCTCATAAAAGAAAGGAAGAAAGAAAGAAAGAAAGAAAGAAAGAAAGAAAGAAAGAAAGAAAGAAAGAAAGAAAGAAAGAAAGAAAGAAAGAAAGAAAACAATACGTAAGGGAAAAAGAAGGCAGTTGGAGAAGCCAACAGAGCATAAGGAATCTTTGTATTTAGAGAATTTTGCTGGAAAGATCTCATTTAGCCTAATCTTGGAAATGTTAGCATGGCTCATTCATAAAAGCCCTGTCTTCTTTAGTCAGGATCTCTGTGGGCCTTAGGTTTCTGGGGAATAGTTGTTACTACTAATGTTTGATAACACAAGCCTATAACTGTCTGTTTTAAGATTTAACATTTTTTCATACCATACTTGATGAAATTTAAAGACATAGTATTAAATTTTAATTTGGCAAAGCCATGTCTATGGGGATTTAAAACAAAATAATCCAGATACATTATATTCCAAAGATCAGAAAAGGGCTAGAGCTTAGAGACTCTAGAACAACACTGTCCAGTAGAAATATAATGCAAGACACGTAGGTAATTCTAAATGTTTTAGTATTCAGACTAAAAAGACTACAAAGAAGCAGGTAATATGTAGATTTTTTTCTTGTTTTGGAGAGGTTTTTGTTATAGGGTATGTGTGCTCACCAGAAAGACAAAGAGAGACAGACAGACAGCAAGAAATCACCTCTGAGGGGGAATGGTCATGCTATAATCCCTTCTCCATTCTTCTCTCCGGATCTTGGGCATATACGCACCACGCCCTGCGTGAGTTTAAGCCACCGGGTCCGGGACTCGAACTACTGTCTCCTACATGAGAATCCAGCAACATAGCTGTTATGCCAACTGCTGGTCCCAAAAAGTAGTTTTAATATGTTTTTAACCCAGTGAATACAAAATATTATTTAGACATATAGTAAATATAAAAATTATTAATGTGATATATTTTTGTCTTTGATTATCCAGTGTGTACTTTTCACTTAGAGAACATCTTAATTAATAATAGTGACATTTCGGATGTTCATAGCTAAATGTAGAGTTGTTACTGAATTGGATAGGACAATTCTTAAAGAATGACTAACTAGCATGTTCTTTATAAAGTTCCTTTAAAAAATTAGATAATGGGACCAACAGATGGCATAATAGTTATGTCACTGGGCTCCCACATAGTCAGCTACAGTTTGAATCCTGGGCCTAGTGGCTTAAAACTCATGCCAGGTTCAAGTGCGCGCATGCGGAAGATCCTGAGAGGAGGAAAGAGGAGAAGTTTTTGCAGTGTGGCCATCCCCCGGGGGGGTGGTTTCTCACTTTCTGTTTCTCTGTGTCTCTAGCAAACACACGTGCTCCATAGCAAAAATATCTCTTAAAAAATGAGATATTTTCAGTGTGTTTCACCAGTGCTGGATAGCATTTGGATGGCTGAATTCAATATATATAGCAAAATGTATTCTCTTAGAAAACTTAGAAGCTCAATTTGTCTTCTCACTCAGAGTCATTCCATGAGGGGAGAAATTCGTGTGCTTGTAAACTGAAAGATTTCCCCCTCCCTATTAGAGCAATGAAGTTGATAGTTACTGAATTATCCCAATGGTTATTTACTTTCAGAGGTGCTATTTGGGCAACTAATACCTTTGATATTTAGGTTGTCACAACTTTTAAGATAATTTATATCATGAGATTTAAAATAGCCTTCCTACATTTGTATTATTATCTTTGAGAATTCACTGTAATTGAAATTGACTTGGTGATACATTTAAGTCAGTCAAAGATCATGTTTTTCTTGTAAAGTTAATTTATAGAATAACACATTTAAATGTAAAACAAAGAGGCAATACGATGGTGTACAATCAGAAGTAAAAGTAAATCACTACTTTGGAAGGGAAGAAAAATAAGTTTAGTTGTGAAATTCCCTAGGAAAGCCACACAAATTAACATCTTATTTTTGCCAAGTAGCATGACCTCTTTAAAAGCTCTCATCTCATTTCCAAAAGGAAATAGAAAATCAATGAAAACATCAACAAGTAGAGTAAGCCAGGTACTTCAAAGAGGAAATAGAAAATCAATAAAACACCCTGCAAAGTAAGTTCTATGGTAATATCTGAAAAGGAAATTAATATATGTTAGAAGGAGAAAGTTTGTGTACGTGTGTGTGTATATATCTAATGTATAAAATCACTTAATACTATTATAGAAAAGTTCATCTTTAAGAAAGACCATGCTGTGATGCTTTTCTTGGTTTGTTTTTGGAGCAAAACAGTAGAATTGACATTAATGTATCATGATATCTTTACTTATTGAATATAGTATTGTAAATCAGGTTGTATCTATACTTACTGATCCTTCTTATATGTTTTGCTTGGATTGAGTTTTGAAGCAAAACTGCATATAAGATAATGAAAGCTAGACATTTCAATCTCATTGATCTTTTTAATAATAATAAAAGCCATTCTGACCAAATGTTACATTTGGATTTTTCTTCTGTGTTTAGTCCCAGTATAATTCTTACCACTATTTTATCTACATATTTAAAAGACATAATGTTATAGCTTTCTTAGAGGACTTCACATATTTATAGAACAAGGCTTACCATATGAATAAGAAGCTAATTCCTTTTAAATAGCTTTTAATCTATATAACTTATAATGACTTTTAAATTACCTCTGGATATTTTTAAATGGTAAAACTTTAAGAATTATGAAATTATAATCTATGTTTAACATAGATAATATTTTAGTTCCTTTGATTTTTGGGCAATACAATAAATGTATCTTGAAAAGATTTTTTATTCCTATTTTAATTAAGAAAATGCATTGTTAAGAAGATTATATAGCCATTAAAGTAAAATTTAAAGCTCTATTTACTTTTTGAAATAAACTTTATTTTAGAACAGTTTTATATTTATGGAAAAATTATGAAAATAATACAGAGAATTCCTCCGTATCTCATAGTTTTCCCTGTTAATGTCATTCAATACTCTGGTACATTTATTACAAGGAATTGATCAATATTTGGTATGTTAATATTATTTTAAGAGTCTATACTTTAAATAAGATTTCTTTAGTTTTTGCGTAAAATCCTCTTTTTATTCCAAGATTTCATCCAGGGTACCATGTTACACTAGATGTGTCTCCCTTAGGTTCTCCTTGGCTGTAACAGTTCCTTAGACTTTCCTTGTTTTTGAAACTTATTTATTAAAATTTTTCCATGAGAGACACAGAGAGAAACACATACCCCAACAACTTCCTTACACTGCAATCCACCCTCAGGCTCAGCCAGGCATGCACACACGCCCTGAGTACTCAGGAAGGCTCCAGGCCACAGGATCATTACCATGTGGGTCCAGTTCCATTATCACCGCACCACCACCTGCCCCTGCCTGTTTTTCATGAACTATGACAGCTTTGAAAATTACTAGTCAGATATTTTGTAGAATGTTTCTTAGTTGGAATTGCCTGATGTTTTTCCTCATGTTTGGAATGAGATTATATGTTTTGGGGAGAAAAAACACAGAAGTAATATGCTATTTTCAACACATTACATCAAGGATGCATACTACCAACATAAGTGATCACTGTTGATGTTGAGTTTAATTATCCTACTGAGAATAGTGTCGGCAGGTTTCTCCAATATAAAGTTACTTCACCTTCCCCTTCTCTCCCTATACACGTTAGAAGTCACTATGTGCAGGACATACTTATGGATTGGGGAGCTATGTTCCACTTCTTTGAAGGTGGAGTAGCTACATCAATTGTTCGGAATTCTTCTGCATAGGAGATTTATCCCTTTTTTCCCTATTCATTTGCTAATCATTTTTAAAAGTTTATTTATTTCTTCTATGAGAGGAAAAGAAAAAGAGAGGGAAAGATGAGAGATTCCTCTAACATGGTCTTCACACCATGATCCACCTCTAGTCCCGTCGAGCCTATGTAACGGGTATGAGCACACCCCTGGTGTGCACAAGGTAACCCTATGAGGCAAACCTTGGACCTTCCCATGTGGTTTTCCATCACAGAGCCTTGTGTTTACACTGATGCTAGCCCTATTTGATCATTTTTATCAACGTGAACTCAAGGACATTTATTTTATACTTAGAATATAATCCTATACTTACTACTTTTTGTGGCTCTAATTGTTCCAGATTTGGATACTGTGTCCCTGTGTATACCACATCATTGGGTCTATGTGTTCTAAGTTTTTGACCTCTTCCTTACCTTCTGGTATTGCAAGATGCTTTAAGCTTCTCATATATTTCCTATCCTGGAACTAGAATCTACCATTTCCCCAAGGAGCCCTTGTTACTTTTATTTCAGGACGGTATTAGAAACCAAGATCTATGCACTCAATACACTCATTGCTACTGGGTCCCATTGCTTCTAGGACTCTCAGCTGACAGAACAAAAAATAATATATATTTCCTTGTCATTTACTTTTTTGATCCTTGTCTTACTGTGGCTTTAGGCCATTTATTAGTCAGAGATGCTATAGTACTACTACCTTATATTTGTGGTTGCATGTTTTAATAGGCTGATAATGATATGTTATTTATAATCCCTTTTCTGTATCATCCTTGTCTTAGGGGTCAAGGCACTATTTGTCTATTTTTGTTTTAAATGGTGACTTTTTATTTTTAAACCACAGACCGATTAAAAATAATGGTCATTCATCACACAAAGGATAATGATAGAGATTTTCACCAGTTTCTATAAAAGCATAAAACAAGAGAAATTAGCCTAACTTGTGAGGTAAAGTTCAAGGAGGGAAAAAGTGTTTAAACTAATAAAATCATAAAGTCCATATTTTTTGACCTTGTGATTGCTTTGCATCTTTCCACAATTTTTTTTTGATCTTTTGACTTATTTTGTTTCATGTGCAACTTTGATTACTAGGATGTGGTGTTACTGCTTTAACAAAGAGAAACAGTTATGCATTGTTTTTCAAACCATACTTACATTATTCTATGGAACTTCATTCTTAAATGAATGTTTCTAGTTATTTAACTTGATATACAGTGTATGTACTGCTCTTGCTGAGGTCACACAAAAAATTTGAAAGATTAGCGGTTTTCTTCAGTAAACACTGATGATTGGATTGTCTTCCTATGATTTCTCATTCAGAGACCCAGAAAGGTGGAGCAGCCTACATGTGGTCAGTTCTGTTTCAGACTGTGGGCTAGAATATAGGACAAACCAAGCACAATGCAATCACATTTAAAGCTTCTATTTGGACATGGAAAATGTCACATGTGTTTTTATTCTATTAGCCAAAGCCCAAGGTCAGTGACTCAGACTAGACTGTACTCCTGTCGGAGACACAGTAAAGTTACATGAAGAGGGTAGGGATGTAGCAACAAGATTACAGGAAGTAAGTGACGAGCTGGAAACAATCATCCAACCTCTCAACATTTTTCTAAATATTCATATATTCTGGTTATGTGCAGCTGTCCATGTCAGAAAACTCAGGAAAATAGTGGCTTAAAACAAGATAGAAATGTATTTCTCTCTCATGCATGAAAGTTAAAGGTGGCAATCTTTAGTCAGTATAAAATTCTAGTCTGTTGGGGACTGAACCTCCTTCTGTCTTGTTTCTCAGATGTTTGTGACTTGTGGTTCGAGATGATACAGATAAGGGCCAGCCAGTGGTGCAATGGTAATGCAATGCCCTGCAATGCTGGACCCACATGAGAGGGTCCTGAGTTCACATCTTGAGGTCTCCCTGTACATGCTAGATAAGTGTGCATGTGCCTGTGATCCCGGCTGGCCGAGGCTAGGGATGGATCATGCATAAAGACCCTGTTGGGCAGTTGGTATCTCTTTGTAGACCCTTCTTTCTTTCTTTAGTGGAAGAAGTATAAATAAATAAACTTTTTAAAAAGGTAGATCCAGGAAATACTCTGGAGGAAGAGGTGAAAAAGGGTATGTATCAGTTGCATTTTTTTTTTTCAGAAGTATCTGGAAAACTAATAAATGAATTTTTTTATTTACATTCTATTGGTCACAAAATAGTCATAGTGTTATACATAAATGCAAAGGAGTCTGACAAATACAGCCTTTATTCTTGGTATCTCTGTGTCTGGTTAAAACATTTATTTCTACAGAAGATAGGAAGAAAGAGTTGGGAATGAAAACATGATAATAGAACTTGGAACAAATTTGTTTGAATTAATCAAAGTTTGTAGAATGAAGGAATATTAATAAATACAAAAAAGACCAAATGAAAAATAGGAAAAGAAATGCAGAAAATAATGGGCCAGTTGGTGGCATGGTAACTCAGGGGCTGGATCTCACATGACTGACTATGTGATTTTGAGTCCCAGATCTAGCAGCTTAAAGGACATGCTGTGTGTGTGTGTGTGTGTGTCCAAAATTGTGAGAGGAGAATTGAGAAAGGATTGAGCATGACCATGTCCCCTGGGGGTGAGGAGGGGATGCTTTCTCTCTTTCATTCTCTCTGGCAAGTCCATGTGCCCTGGATCAAATTAAACAAACAAACAAACAGAAAATAATGGTTTGATATACTGTAAAATGTAATAAAATAACAACAGACTTTGAGCAGAGGAGAGATCTGGTTGGAGGATGGAAATAACTGTGTTTTTGAAGAAAATAGGTATAGATTAGGTTCTCAAAGAGTTAAAAATTAGTATTTTTCTGTTGAATGTGTGATCCATCTCAGAAACCTTAAGTCAACTGAAAACTGCCCCTAAGTTGTTTCAGTTCTTATGATCCCTCATTTTTATTTGTTTTAAGTAATTTATTTCCTCTGGTATTCTAATGAAATTGCTTAAAAAGGATCTCTGAGATTCCCAAAGTATGCTTAGCTGTTCAAATATTTTCTGAATAAATTAATGGACTTGCAAATCAGATAAGAGGAAAAGCCAGGCTAAAAACTGCATTATGTGCTTGGGAAAGTTGGAGAATTAAAGAATATACTGTGTACTAAGACAGTGACTGAGGACAGTGAATGTGATTACACTCTCAAATAAAAGCAAGCAAATGTTGGTTTAAAAATAATGGAAGCCTGTTAGGAGATAATAGGAATTTGATGCTGAGAATTTCACTTATAGCATTTACTCACTAACATTTTTATGTCCATAGGTATACTAGGTATGTTTCATATCTGTGAAACTTATACTTTGATACTTAGATCTCTACTTAAAATAGATCCTAATATTTCTGTGCTTTTCAGAGATATATTTTGAAATAGATGTCTGTGTACCAACTGTATGTATCTGTTGCATTTTAGATTGTGCTTGAGAATGAAATTGCAATTCTGGCTGGTGAATATGAAGTAGTCGTTTTCTATTTAATTTTTTTTTTAAAAGTGTAATGGTTACTACAAGCACTTAAACAGTCATCAGGTTAGAGTTAACGTTTATTTATTTGTTTTTCCACTTCTCCTTCTTGTTCTTTTGTTTGTTTATTTTGAATCTTGTTTTATTTTATTGTATGTGGTGAATGCAGAACAGTCTAGCATTGTACATCTGGGGGACTACCATGACCTTTAGACTGCAGCATTGAAGGAATCTAGGGAAATATATGCTATGAACATTTAATAACACCACTCCCGTGACTTAGTGAACATTTCTATGCTTCTGTATTAGGAAAGGATAGCTTTGGGACCATGGTTGAAAAGTTCAAAAACACAAAAGTTGAAGAATACGCGGCATTTCAAATGTCCGCATTTCTGTTCTATGAGGTGTTTGGGTTTACTTTGTTAAAGTTGGGGATTATTTCAACCTTGCTACTATAGTTTATAACAAGGACAGACTGAACTGATTATTTAACAGTTGAACTGGCTATATAACTTAAAATCCTTTTTTAATTCTCAAGTTCAATTAATAGCATACTGATGTGCCAAACTATTTATTTTTTTATTTCTTGAGTGAGAGAAAGAAAGAAAGAAAGAAAGAAAGAAAGAAAGAAAGAAAGAAAGAAAGAAAGAAAGAAAGAAAGGAAGGAAGAAAGAAAGAAGTAGGCACCCTTGGCACAGGGTCTCCTCATGTGTCCCTCTCCAGCCTTTCAGGGAGCCAGGATGACAAGACTGTGAATGCTTAGAGTACGTCCGGTCCACCAGGATCTACATTGAAGTCTCCCACGTGGCCTACTGAGGCTAAACCATTTTATTAAATACAATAAACTTAAATTAATGAATATTTTAAAAATAACTTGAATGAATTCTTTTGAATTACACATGTTTGAACAATTTTTTGTTGTTGTTTTTTCTTTTTCAACAAAGGCCTTTTTGGAACAGTGAAACCTGCCCCCCTCCCCCATTTTCCTTTAAAATCTGTGGTCAGAAAAATGAACATTTCTCTACTCCTTTGCTTCTGTGATTGATAATAGACAGTACTTATGAGATATAGCACGTAGGGTCATTCCACATTCCTTCCCCAAATAGCCACGTTTGCCAAATAACTTTGACTTTGCAAAAATGTAGCATCGTTGGAAAAATGCCCAATATTAATCTTTCTCCAACTTTCACTTGGGGAGGCATCTATGTGGACTAATGCTCAGGGCCATTTAGTTTTCAAAGGACTTTAGATCTTCTATCCAGCCCCACAGATTCTAAGCCTTTGCCACAGTTTTAGCAGCATGCTTTGCTTTTTTTGACAGCAGGAACAGCTCTTTGGCCCACTTTCTCGTCTAAACTTTAGCTAAACTTCAAACTCTTTTGCTTTTTTTCTGCTTTTGCTACAGCTAGGATCGCATGCTGAGTAAATAATCTATAGACCATGATCTGCTGTCCTGTCAGGCTTGTTATCCAGACTCTAAACCCCCCGATGTCGGAAACCTGCCTGATAAGTATTCCCAGGTAGGATTCCTAACTACCTCTCCCACTGGTTACCATCATCATTGCTTACATACTTATAGAACTCCCTCGTAGCATATTGACTATATTTGGAAGAACTAATTGGTGGTTTTGGTGTCTTTGTTAGGAAAAAGTGACACTTTTTGAAGTTAATAAAAATCTCTTCAGCTACAGTCTTTTATCAGATGTAACAAAACATTGTTTGAACAAATATGCTCTCAGTAGTAGTGACAGTTCATTTCTGCTTTCCCTAGCCATCAACATCTTAGGAAAGAAAATGGTAGGAAAAGTTCCTTAAAGGAATAACATTAGTTTTTGAATAATGGCATTTCTGATAGAGAAATGCTTTTTAAATCAGTAACTCAATTAAGTTAGGTTCCAATTGGATTGATTCAGCATTCTTATATATTCAAGTAACATATATTCCAGTTGTTCTTAAGTAATAATATATATTTTGATTTTATACAAACATTTTTCATTATATCATTGACTCTTTTGGAGGAAAAATATATTTATCAAATATCATAGTAAAGAAAGTCACTGATTATTCAAGTGTGACATCAACAAAATTAAAAGGGGTTCTAGAGCCTTTAGCTTTTACTAATAGAATGTTCTTGAGAGGCAGTGAGAGAGAGAAAAATGAAGACTTTGGGGACACGAAGTTTATCTCCATAGAACAGATAGAACTGATGTATTCACCAGTCACTTAGAGTTTTTTTTTTTTTAATTTTGTTGTAGAATGCATGTACTCACCAGAGACAGAGGTGGGTGGATGTAAGAAAGCACCCACAGTGGGGATGGCCATGTAGCAATCCCTTCTCCATTCTTTGGGATTTGGGGTATGCATACACATCCTCTCAGTGTTTTTCAAGCTGCTATATCTGAGACTTGAACTGTGTAGTCAGCCATATGTGATCCAGCTGCCTCAGTCACCACACCACTAATTGGTCCAAGTAACTGATAATTTACCAATGTTAGTTTCTGACTATCTGATCTCTAGTTTATAATATATTTTGTGGTCTAGCCACTGTGGCACAGTGATAATGTGGTAAAAAAGATATACTTAAAAATTTGTTTATTACCCATTTGTAAATGTTTAAAAAAAAGCATTCTTTTAAGTGGTAAAAAAAATTACCCAAATAAGACAAATATAATTACATATAATACAATGCCAAAGGGTGTCTGTGGGGCATATTCATTCTCCTTTCCTCCATGATAGCTGTAATCTACTGTCAAGTCACCCTCATAAACATAAAGCATAATTAACATAGATTGATAGCCTGAAGAGTTCATTATTTATTTATTTATTGTAATTTTCAAGCTGCCGGATCTGGGACTAGAACTGTGGTTAGACATGTGTGAATCCAGCACCTTAATCACCATGCCATGTACTCATCAAAGACTTGTTTCTAAAAAAAGAAGTTGGATTCTACCACTGCTTATATTAGTGTTCTATATTATATTAGTTCTATATTATATTATATTAGTGTCCTTTATCCTGTATGATTTTGACAATTAGAGAAAAAAAGTCTAGTTTATTTATGTAAATGTATCTACTATGTTATTTTCCAGGAGTTTTATTTTTCCTTTTTTAAAAAATTTGGGTATCTATTTTTAAACAAGAGTAGAAAATACTAAGTGATCGAGTTATTTTGCTTTTTTTTTTTTTTATAAGCCTAATGTATCATTTTAGTTTATCAAATTTTTTTGCACAATCAAAAGTGATACATGAATATATTAAATTTAAGTACATAGGAGAACATCTGAATGTGAAATGCACTCACCAGTAGTATGTGCATTAACCAGTAAAGTTAAAAATAAGTTGGCTAAAAGAAAATTTAAATAGCTGTAACTAACATGACCATTTTGAATAGTAAGCTATTGGCTCTTTTTCAAGTATATTATTATATTTATGAAATATTCTGCACTAAAAATTACAAATTTAAAATGAGACTTTATTAAATTCATAAAAATATTTTTAAATAAAATAATTCTTTACAAAATTAATTTTGGAGAATGAAAAATAGGAGACAAGTCACACATTAATAATGTTAATAATCTATGATGCCAAATTCTTTTGGGGTAAAACTTTCCTAGCTAAGAGGAATATTCCCCTCAGTTTATTTTATCAGTATGAATAAAAATTATCTGCCCTTCATAAACAAGTCCTCTACTCCAAATGAACTGACTTGAGTCTGGGAGAGCAACCCATTCAAGAGCGAAGGGCTGAAGTTCCCAAACACAGCCACTGTTGTGCTTGGCCAGCCCAACCTCCAATGCTATAGCTCTGCACAGCAAGCTTCTGCCTTCAAGAGCTCCCTGGGCTTTGTGAAGATGCCTTCCATGACTTTTCAGCAGTTGTTCTGGCTTGGGCATGCCATACATGTCTTTTTGCCCAGTGATGAACTGATCACATTGGTCTCCAGAAATAGTCAGCAATACCTGGTGGAAGAATGTCTGAACTGCATCCCACCATCACTAACTCAGTGTGGCCAGCACTGTCCTGTCATCCAGGTAATCATCTTCATCTTCCTCAACTAAAGCACTTCATTCCTGAGCCATTGCACACATTGTGTGCATACAATTGGACACTATGGTGTGACTGAGTAGTTTCACCACAGATCCAGATTGTGCCCTCCTATAGCACTCCAGAGACCCTTGAACAACTTCATAGCTGGCTGTAGAGCCCCTAATCTTTGATCAAAAATCTCTCTGGCTTTCTCTCTCACGCACTTTTTTTTTTTTTTTTTTTTTTTTTGTCTGCCAAGTAGCAATGTGCTTGTTGGAGGGAGACACAGAGAGGAAAAATGAGTAGTCACTGCCTGGGGGGATGGCCATGCCATAATCTTTTCTTCTCCACTCTCCCACCTCTTAACAGCAATCAGATGAGATCAGGCATATTCAGGGTAGTATGACTGTAGAATGGCTATGACAAAAAATAAAATAAAATAAAATAAAATAAAATAAAATAAAATAAAATAAAATAAAATAACGAACAACAGGTGCTGGCAAGGTTGTGGTGAAAAAGGAATCCCACTACAGTGTTGGTGGGAGTATAAATTAGTACAGCCACTATGAAAAACAGTATGGACATTTTGGACATACATACACAGGTGCTTGATGTGATTTCAAACCACCTAGTCTAGGACTTGAACTGCTGTTGGCTGTGTGGGAGTCCAGCACTGTAACCTCTACATCACCTGCTGGCTCAATAAAAAATCTTGGATTAAGGTGTAAAATAAATGTTTATTTATTATTCAAACATTTATCTAATTGCACTATTGACTCATTAAAAATACTGAGGTTTTTTTTTTAAATTTTTTCTGTACCAAGTACTATACAAAATACAAGTGATAGAAAGATGTGTAAGGTACTCGGTCCATCTTCAGTGTCCTAATAGAATTAAAACCTTTTTTAAATTTGTATTTATTTATTTATTTGCATGAGTGAGAACAAATTTTTTTTTATCTCCAACTGAGCCTTCATGCTCTGATTCACCCCGAGTCTCAGCCAACCTAGATCACAAGGACACACACATACACATGCACACAAACATACCCTGCATACTCAGGGAATTCCTACAACATGAACCCAGGACCTTTCTCATGTGGGTCTAGTTGTGTTACTGCTGCGCCAGCACCTGGCTCCAAAATACTGAATCATTCAAAACTGAAATACCCTCTGGGACCAGCAGTTAGCGTAATGGCTATGTTGCTGGACTCCCACGTAGTCGACCGCGGTTCAAGTCCTGGACCCGGTGGCTTAAACTCACGCCAGGCGCGTGTGTGTGCGTGCCCAAGATCCCGAGAGGAGAATGGAGGAGAAGGGATTGCGGCATGGCCAACCCCCCTGGGGGGGTGATCTCTTGCTTTCTGTCTCTCTGTCTGGCAAGCGCATGCGCCCTATAGCAAAAACCTCTCCAAAAAAACCCCACCAAAACAAAACAAAACTGAAATACCCTCAAACCAAGTAAAACCTCAAGCCAAATCAAGCAAAAGCAAACAGAAAACAAAATGCATTGGAAGATTATCCCCCAATAAATAAAGAGAAGTAGTTGCCCATCAGTTTTATGGTACTGAAAACTGAGGCAATTATTTTCACAAAAAAATCCCTCCTCTTCTTTTCTTAATTTGTATAAAAAGATGTTAAACTAGCAGGTAAATAAAAAGTATGATATTCAATTCACTAGAGATCAGCAACTCACTGGACACTTGTTTCTAGTGGTCAGAAACTTTCATTTTCAATTTATCATTTTACATACTCTTAAACAAAAGTTTGCTAATCCTCATCAGTATCCTGACTGTTCTATACAGCAGAAATGATATGTTCTGAAGTACAAGTATCAGAGCAAATCATCATGTACCCTGTGTATAATGTTAGTGTGAGATTTTCCTCAAAAAATTAAATGTTAAAAGTATTATCGATGCTGGGACCAGCAGTTAGCATAATGGCTACGTTGCTGGACTCCCACGTAGTCGACTGCGGTTCGCGTCCCAGACCCGGTGGCTTAAAATTCACGCCGGGAGCATGTGTATGCGTGCCCAAGATCCTGAGAGGAGAATGGGAGGAGAAGTGATTGCGGCATGGCCATCCCCCCTGTGGGGGTGATTTCTTGCTTTCTGTCTGTCTGTCTCTGTCTGGCGAGCTCATGCGCCCTATAGCAAAAACCTCTACAAATATATTATATATATATATATAATTTACTGCTGAGTGAAGCAAGCCAGGCTATGAAGGAGAGACACTGTATGTCCCCACTTAATATATACCAAGTGTCCACACTCTGTAACTGAAGCTGATTGGCTAAAGGATGTACAAACACAAGAGATGGGTGTGAATGCAAGATGTGGTGTGTGTGGAGGAGTGGGGCCTGGGGAAAACCATTTGGAGGAGGGATACGGAGACAGCATTGTTGAGACAGGGAGGTAGTATTATATTTTGATCAACTGGACCGGGGAGAAATGTTCACATATTGAAATGATCACCTTGTAAGCTAAAAAATGTGATTGAATGTATTAAAAAAAATCTAAAAAATAAAAAAATAATAATAAAAAATGGAAGGAGAAAAAAATCTCTTGAAACTTTAGTTAGAGTTGCATTTGGAATGAATTATATGTTAACAGCATTAATTATTTTAATTCATGAAAATGGCGGACCTCGAATTTTTGACCTTTAATTTCTTTGAGCTTCATATAATGTTTTTGAGTTTAAAGTTCTTGGATATTATTGGTTAAGTTTCCTTTTAGTTATACATATTCAGATGCTTAAATAAAATGGTCTTTTACATTGAAAAAAAAATTATCTTTGTGGTCAGCAGGTGGCATGGTGGCTAAGTACTGGACTCCCACATGGCCGACAGTGGTTTGAGTCTTGGGACCACGCACACAAGTGTGTGTCTGTGCCTAAAATCCCAGGACAAGAATGGAGAAGAAGGGATTGTGGTTTGGCCTTTTCCCTGGGGTGTGGGGAGGATTTCTCACTTCCTCTTTCACTATCTCTGTCTCTCCAGTGAGTGCATATGCTCTATGGCAAAAAACTTAAAACTACATTTGTTATCTTTATATTTTAATTATTATTATTTTTAAATAGAGAGACAGAGAGACAGAGAGGGAAAAGTGACAAAGCAAGCCACCAGGTCCAGGACTCAAGTCAGTCAGCCATGTGGGATTCCAGCACCTTAACTACCACACCACCTGCTGGCCCTACGTATTTTAATTCTTTACAGTTGGAGAGACTAAAGACCAGAACAATAATTATTTTGTTTGTTTTGAAAATTTAAATACTTATTTTAAAACGTTTTACATTTAATAATTGTACATCTTTACCACAATAGCTTCTGCTATTATATCTTCCAAGCTTTCAGTTTCTGTCATAAATTGCAGACATTTAGTATATATTGAACAGGGATGTGCCATGTCTGTCCTTTATAGTTTGGCTTGATTTCTTAGCATTAATATTTTTTTATTTGTCCACTTTGTACCAAATTATAAGGCTTCTTTTTTTATGGTTGAGTAGTGTTCCATAGTGTTTATGTGCAACATTTTCTTTTGAGAGATTTTTGCTGTAGGGTGTACACTCTCTGGAGAGACAAAGACAGAGAAACAGAAAGTAAGAAATCACTGCCCAGGGAGGTGGCCACACCACCATCCCTTCTCCATTGTCTTATTGAGCACACATGCACAATGTGCCTGGTATGAATTTTAAGTTGCTGGGTCCAGGACTCGAACTGTGGTTGACTACATGGGAGTTCAGCAATGTAACCATTATGCCATTTGTTGGTCCCAATGTGCCACATTATTTTCATCCAGTCATCTGTTCTTGGGAATTTAGATTGATTCCATGTCTTAGCAATTGTGGTTAATGCTACAATAAACATGGGTGTGCAAATGTCTTTCTGACTGTTTCCCTATACTTTGGCCAGGAGTGGTATTATTAGGCCAGATGGTAGTTTTTCTTTCTTTCTTTCCTTGAAAAATCTCCATATTGTTTTCCATAGTGGCTGTACTAATTTACAGTCCCACCAACATTATATAGTAGGATTACCTTTCACTGCAGCCTTGCCAGTGCTTTATTTTTTATCAAAGCCATTCTGACTGCTGTTTTGTGGTATTTTATTGTGGTTTTGGTTTGCATTTTCCTTATGATAAGGGATAATGAGCATTTTTTCATATGCTTTTATTTATTCCCCTATATGTCTTCCTGGGAGAGTTGACTGTTAAATGCTCATTTGCTCCTATATGTCTTCCTGGGAGAGTTGACTGTTATGCTCATTTGCTTGTTGGTGTTTGTGTGTTTGTGTGTGTGTGTGTGTGTGTGTGTGTGTGTGTGTGTGTGATTAAATTGCTTCAGTTCCTTATAATTCTGATCTATTCCCTTATCTGATGCATAGTTTGTAAATATTTTATCCCATGCTGAGGTTGTCTCTTCACTCTAATTATTGTTTACTTTGTCATGCAGAAACTTAATAGCCTGATGTAGTCCCACTTGTCTACTTTTGGTAGTATTGTCTGTGTTTTAGGAATCTTATTTAAGAATTCTTTGCCTATTCCAATGTCTTCAAGCATTTTCCTTGTGTTTTCTACCAGTAGTTTTATCCCTTGAGACTTTATGTCTAGATATTTGATTCCTTTCGAGTTGATTTTTGTTAATGGTGAGAAATAGGCATCTAGTTTCATTTTTCTGCAGGTGGATATCCATTTCTTCCAGCATCATTTGCTGAATGGACTTTCTTTTTCCCCACTGAATTGTCTCATGTCCTTTGTCAAAGATCAGTTAGTTGTATGATTTGGAGTTTATTTCTGGTTCTCTATTCTGTTCAGTTGGTTTGTATGTGTGTCTTTTTGTGCCAGTACCATACTGTTTTGATTACCACCACTTAATAATATATTATGAGGTTACTTTATTCTCTTTGCAGTACATCGCCTTGATTCGGGGCCTTTTATAGTTCCAGAAAAACCTTAGGATTTTTTTTTTCTATTTATGTGAAGAATGTCTCTGGTAATTTGATTACAATTGCATTGAATTTGTAAATTAATTTAAGTAGAATTGACATTTTGATCATACTAATTCTTCTAATCTAAGAACATGGAATGTCTACTTTTACGTAACTTGCTCTATTTCTTTTTTCAGTTTTTTATGCTTTTCCTTGTAAAGGTCTTTCACTTCTTTGGTTAAACTTATTTTTAGGTATCTTATTTTTTGTGTGGCTGTTGTAAATGGGAGTGCTTTCTTCAGTTCTATCTCAGTCCGTTGATTGTTGGCGTGTAAAAATGTGGTGGATTTTTGTATATTGATTTTGTATCCTGCCCCTTAACTGAATTCATTTATCACTTCTAGTAGTTTTTTCATGGATTCCAGAACATAGATTATTAAACTGGAATGACCTAGATATATAAATACAAAATTGAGAATTTAGACCTGGATGGATTAAAGCAGGGACTGACAAATTTCTTCTACAAAGGACTTTGCAGTCCATGTGGTCTCAGTCCTAACTATTTAACTTTGCTATAATAGTAGAAGTCTGCCACTGACAGTGTACAAGTGAACAGGCATGGATGTGTTCTAATAAAACTTTATTTACACAAATAGGCTGTGAAGTAATTTGGTTCTTGGGATACAGTTTACCACTCCCTGGAGTAACATATACATTGAATGAGTAGGTACTTGTATTAACCGTAAATGTTAACATGTGTTTGTTGGTAAGTCATTGATTCTAAGATCAAGAACCAGTTACTGTTGGGAAGACATAAACTACTTTTTCTTAAACTCAATTTTAAAGAAATAGTTTGTACTCCTATCTTCTTTTTCACATGGATTCTTTTGGTACCTATAGTCCCAGTTATAGTTGTACAAAGACATTAGAGTTTACCTATGCCAGTGTTTAATCCAATAATACTTTTCTTGTGATGGCATGTGTGGAGAAGAATAATACTTACCTAACATACTTGGTTACATGGGTGTAGCTGCTCATGGATGAAGGAAACCAATCTAGAACTCTAACTGCCAGGTCCCTTCAACAATTTTTAGGATGCTCTGTAAACTCTGTTGCTGGAACACATGGATAAAAGAGGTGCACTAGATGAACTAATCTGAGTAAATTTAAAAGCAGGGATAGAAAAAGCAACCTAGTGATTTTGATTATATCATTTAAAATCAAAGAATTCTTCCTGGAATCTTACTACTTCCCAAATTCTTTTTTTTTTTTTTTCTTTCTTGCCTCATTCTTTGCAGGCCTGAGTTCAATTAAACTTTCCAAGCAAATAAAATTTACATTCTCCAAGAATTACTATGGTCTCCTAGGAGTAGACAATACATTATGTTGGAATAAACACTGGACCTAATTTGAGAAATCAAAATTATTATTCTGGGAACCAGCAGTTAGTGTAATGGCTATGTCACTGGACTCCCACGTAGTTGACCGTGGTTTGTGTCCCGGACCTGGTGGCTTAAAACTCACGCCAGGCACGTGCGCGTGTGTGCCCAAGATCCCGAGAGGAGAATGGAGGAGAAGGGATTGCGGCGTGGCCATCCCCCCTGGGGGGCGATTTCTCGCTTTCTGTCTCTCTGTCTGTCTCTGTCTGTCTGGCGAGCGCACGTGTCCTATAGCGAAAACCTCTCAAAAAAAATTATTATTCTAGCTCTGCCTCCAGCTGTTTAGGTGACTTTGGGCCATTCATTTAAATCCAGGTGGCATCTGTTGCCATTTTTGTAAAGAAACTAGGAAAAACAAGATATTTTCTAAGGTCTTATTCAGAATTAACATTTACATATGATATTCATATTTTAAAATCTGAAATGAGGCTCTTTTCCCTGTCTCTGAGACCTTTCCTTCTTGACCTGTTGCTTATTTTTAAAATATCAGTGATCTCAGCTTCTCTGTAGGAAAGTGGGCTAACAGAAATATGTAAAAAACAATGTGAAGTAGCATTGCTCTTTATTAATCCTCAGAAACTATTAGTCACAGTAAATTACCTGTGCTGCTGCTGAAACAAACAACCCGCAATTTCAGCAGCTTGCCAAGTAGGGTGCATTTCTTATAAACATTCTACTCTGTCAATTCAGGTAACGGTGGAATTATGTTAGAGATGCTCTGTTCCATGCATTAAGGGAATCAGGCACTTTTAGCCAGTGGTTTGTGGGCCTTGGAATCAATCATCAATAGGGGAGAAAACTGGAAGATAAAGGAATGGCATATACCGCTTGGGGGGACCCAGTCACATGGTCCTGTGTAATCATAATGAGGCTAGGAAAGATAATCTTGCTGTCTGCACAGAGAAAAAGGAAACAAGGGGAAGAATGTGGGATTTTATTTTATTTTTTTTCTTTCTTTTTTTTTTTTAGAGGTTTTTTGCTATAGGGTGTGTATGCTCTCCAGAAAGACAAAGAGAGACAGAGAAACAGAAAGAGAGAAATCGACCCCCAGGGGGGATGGCCACACCACATCCATTCTCCTCCATTCTCCTCTCGGGATCCTGGGCATGCACGCTCACACGTCCGGCATGAGTTTAAGCCACCAGGTCCGGGACTTGAAGCATGGTTGACTACATGGGAGTCCACCCACATAGCCATTCTCTCAACTACTGGTCCCAGAACATGTCATTTTCTATACCATATTCACCAAACTAGGTTTTCAGAGTTTTCACAGAACTGATATTTATATGTCCAGGCACTTCAAACTTGGTGTATATTGTGGAAGATCACCTTCTCGTACTCAAAGAGAAACACAAGGGGCCGTATAAATAAACCTCAAAATGAAACAGTGGAATCTATAATTCTAAAACTCTAAGAGACTTTGGAGATACCAGTAATGGGACTAGGGCTGAGCTTAGGTCTTAGTTCACTGCCAACTGTGAATTGCATACAGCCAAACTCTCAAAGACAGCAGCCGTTTACTTGGTATATTGTAGATAAAACTGTGTTTAGTTGTAGAGATTTTACAGATACATATTCATGTAAACTTCCAGAATTCTGTTAGCAAACAAGTCTTCTATAAAAGATCAAATGAGAATAGTTTACAAATGAACATAATAACTAATATATATATATTTGATTAATAGATTCATATGCTGGTACACATATACATATTCCCAGGCATATAGGCTACTCTCCTTTCTCATGCTTTCAAACTCAATTCTTGCATGAAAAATTATTTCTTACATCTTTTTTTCTCCATGACTGCAATATTATCATTATATGATATACTGACACCTTTTAATATAGAGACTATCAGGTAAATTTTTGAAAATTATGGATATAAGCAATGAAACTGTACTTTTCTTTTTAAAGGGTACAGTTAGTAAGATACTTCAAATAGAATCTCTTTACCTATATAATGTAAATGAAAACATTAATACCAAATATATATAATCAAATATACAGGCTATTAATTCAAGTTATTTAATTTTCAAAAGGTGATCTGCCATTTTTCAGAAGTGCTTTATAGCTACAATACAGCCAGTAGTCAAGACTAATCATTTACATGTTTTATCCAAAGCACGGGGAACACACATATTTGCTTTACTTATAGATACGCATTTAAGCCATTTTTCTAGAGACTAGATACTGTCACTGGGATACAGGGAGCTTAACAATGAGCTAGACATTACCTAGCTTATAATAAACTGTGATTCTGTTTCATAATGTTTTGATGGCATAGGTTATCAGAAAATGGCATTAATGTTCTTTCCCAAAATAACATTCATAAAACTCTCCAAAATTGCTTTTTAACTCAAACCTTTTATTTGATGCATTAAGATAATGCTTGTTGAAATTTTCTTTTGACAAAATGGAGACATTCACAGTTGTTTTTTAAACACAGTAAGCTCATTTATTTAAAACTTACCACAAACTATAATTTGCCAGAAACACTGGGCAGCAGGATTAGTGACATAGGTACAACAAAAAGGTTTGTATTATCTCGGTGGAAAAACCTCTGAAAGGACTATTTTCTCTTCTTCTGGTTTAAACCACTCTATTATATTCATGCACCATTTCTTAAATGTCACCCCACCCTGCTTTCCTAATCTTCCTTCCCCTGGCATATTTATGTTTCTATAGCATTAATCATCTTTTAATAAGTAGTACAATTTGCTTATTTGTCATATGCGTTGTTTATTGTCATTTTGGCCTTCTAAGTAAATTATGGATATAAGCAATGAAACTGTACTTTTCTTTTTAAAGGGTACAGTTAGTAAGATACTTCAAATAGAATCTCTTTACCTATATAATGTAAATGAAAACATTAATACCAAATATATATAATCAAATATACAGGCTATTAATTCAAGTTATTTAATTTTCAAAAGGTGATCTGCCATTTTTCAGAAGTGCTTTATAGCTACAATACAGCCAGTAGTCAAGACTAATCATTTACATGTTTTATCCAAAGCACGGGGAACACACATATTTGCTTTACTTATAGATACGCATTTAAGCCATTTTTCTAGAGACTAGATACTGTCACTGGGATACAGAGAGCTTAACAATGAGCTAGACATTACCTAGCTTATAATAAACTGTGATTCTGTTTCATAATGTTTTGATGGCATAGGTTATCAGAAAATGGCATTAATGTTCTTTCCCAAAATAACATTCATAAAACTCTCCAAAATTGCTTTTTAACTCAAACCTTTTATTTGATGCATTAAGATAATGCTTGTTGAAATTTTCTTTTGACAAAATGGAGACATTCACAGTTGTTTTTTAAACACAGTAAGCTCATTTATTTAAAACTTACCACAAACTATAATTTGCCAGAAACACTGGGCAGCAGGATTAGTGACATAGGTACAACAAAAAGGTTTGTATTATCTCGGTGGAAAAACCTCTGAAAGGACTATTTTCTCTTCTTCTGGTTTAAACCACTCTATTATATTCATGCACCATTTCTTAAATGTCACCCCACCCTGCTTTCCTAATCTTCCTTCCCCTGGCATATTTATGTTTCTATAGCATTAATCATCTTTTAATAAGTAGTACAATTTGCTTATTTGTCATATGCGTTGTTTATTGTCATTTTGGCCTTCTAAGTTGCAAACTCCACAAGGATGGAGGTTTTTGTCTGTCCTGATCCCTGACAGGAGACCATCTGTATTTGAACCACCTAGGACAGTGTTTGTTTTATTAATAGTAATTCTATATTTACTTGTATAGTCTTTTGAAGGAAGGCATTGCTGAATTTTTTCCTCAGTCTCTATTTCTAAATTGAAATATGAATACAACTCCAAGTACTTCTTGTTTCTTTACAAAGGATTAGTCTTTCTGTTAAAAAAAAAAATAAACAGCAACAACAAAGATCACCCCAACTTTGTCTTTGATTTAGATGTTTAATAGCTTTGACTACTACGGGTCACTTTTACCAAAGTTTGAACCTGTCTGAGTCTAAGGACCTTGAAATCACCAATCTACTGTTCTTGTGCATACCAGAGCACTAATATTGAAACAACTCTTACATAATTTTAAGTGTTTGAGTACTAATTTGCTTTAATTTCAAATTAATTTGAAAAATAAAATCCTTAACTCCTTTAGAATTCCTCTCAGATCCGGGGACCAGCAGTTAGTATAATGGCTACGTCACTGGACTCCCATGTAGTCAACTGTGGTTTGAGTCCTGGACCCTGGTTTGAGTCCTGGACCCGGTGGCTTAAACTCATGCTGGGTGCACGTGCGTGCATGCCCATGATCTGAAGAGGAGAATGGAGGAGACAGTCTACTTAAAACACACCGAGGGCAGTTGATAAGGGGTGATACCTTCCCCAAAGCCCACCCAGCTTTACGTATATATTATGTATGTAGATGGTATATGAAGTAGAAAAACATGTGTGAACCAATGGTATTAATTACAACCTGAACATGGAATGTGGTAAGATAAGCATGCAGAAATGAAAGGAGTCACCTCCTTAGAAATCCATTCATTTAATATGCACCTCAGAAAAAGCATCAGACTTACAGTCAGAAGACATAGTGTCTTCAGATGACACTGGTTCTCTTTTCATTTTCTGCATATGCTTATCTTATCTTACATATACATATTACGTATATGCTTTATATACATATATATTTACTTATTTATAGCTTTTTAGGGGCAGAGCTTAGCTTCTGTCAGGCTTTCAAAATGGACTTGTACCTTCTAAGTCTAGGAACCTCAGCTCTAAGAAAAGGTATTCTTATTAGAAAAGCCTGTGAATTAGGAATGCTGAGTCAGTTACAAAGAGGTTTTGTTTTTTTCTTTCATACCAGAAAAAGTCATGTTCCATTGGTTTATTTTTGAAAATGGTTAATCTTTAAAAATAGGTGAATTTATTTAGGTTATAGAAAAAAATCTGCCTTTGTAAAGGCAATGCCTTCCTTTTTACTCAAAATTCACTTAAAACAAGCATTTGTTGAATATCTTTTATGTCCAGGCCATCTCTTTGAACCTAAGAGACTCATGGATTTATAATGAACATTATTTATAAAGTCTTGGCTGCTAGGCATAGTTATAATTGATTCCACCAAGTTATTTTATTTAGTACCTACAGAAACCTTGGAGAAAAGGCATTATCCTCATGTGAAGAAATGGAAGCTTAGGGAACTTATTCTTTCTCTCTCTCTCTCTCTCTCTCTCTCTCTCTCTCTCCCCCCCACCTCTCTCCTCCTCTCTCCCTCCCTCCCTCCCTCCCTCTCTCTCCATAAAAGACAAAGCTAGCATAAGAACCAGTGTCTTCTAACTGAAAGTCTGATGTGTTTTCCGAGGTACACATAAAATGAATGGATTTCTAAGGAGGTGACTGCATTTTCTGCATGCTTATCTTACATTCCATGTTCAGGTTGTAATGAATACCATTGGTTCACACATGCCTTTCTACTTCATATACCATCTTCAAGTGATCTGTTATTTTTTAAATTAGTATACATTTGAATGTGTAAAGGTGCTCTACTAGTGATTACTATGGCCTGAAGGAAACTGGCATAGATGGATTACCCCAGAATCATGCTGCCTCTCTTTAGTACATCTTGGAGCTGTAAAATAAGCAAATCTGTATTTGCATCACCTTCTTTTAGCCATAGACAGTTTTGTTTGTATTATATTCATGTGTGAACAGCTTTGTATAATTCCATAATTTCAATTAGTGAGATACGTCTTTGTTTCACTATAAATTTCTTAGTTAAATAAATTTCACAAATAATGAAAGAGTTAATCTAGGTATACAAGTTTGATTCTCTGATATGGAATCACTATATCCAGGAATTATGCCAGTTCTCAATATGGATGATTTAAGAAATTATGGAACAAGAATAATTAGGAATTCTATATGCTTTTCCTCATCGATTGTAAATATAATAAAAAACTCTATAGTAGTAGAAGGAATTCTTTACTTGGGGCACAAAGATGTAGGCTTGAATCTTGGCTACATGGCTCAATAACTTTGAAACTTCAGACAAACTAATATATGTCTATAAACCTGAGTTTTCTCATTTGTAAAAAGATATACTACTTTCTGCTAAAATTAATTTATAGGAATGCTGTAAATACTAAATAAGGTAATATGTGAGTGCTTTAGAAACTATTTTAAAGATATGCATATATATTTATATAATTTATGTATTTTTCACATGTCAACATTCCTATGTACATTACAGTTTGAATTATTTTGCTTTACAGTACAATTTTAACCCACACATTTCTTAATTTACAATAAAATAATTGACAAAACAGCCTATGTCTTTAAAGTAAAAATTTTAAAAAACATATCAAGGATACTGAATTCTAAACTTCCTACATGGAGCTGTTTTCTAAAAATGTCCTGAAGATGGCACAATAAGTACATTTTGGTGCAAATATTATTAAAGAAGAGGTTATAAGAAATATACGTGAGGTTAAAACACTCAATCTAAAACAAACCTTTTCTAAGTTTGTGAAAAAGAAATTTTTCTGAGCCTTTTAACCAATGCTCATTGTTTTAATGTTGCAGAAGTCATTTGTTTCATTGCACCGTAAGGAGTACTACAAACAGGTTAGGTAGTCAGAAAACTGATAGAGTCAGATGTTACTGACAGAAGTCAGGTTAGTTCTTGTTGCACAGTGTCATCAATACATTCACCCTCGCAGTTGTGAAACTGCTGATAAACTCATTTGTTATCTTCTGCATAATGCACAGTCTCCATCTCAATGCCATTTTTTGTTAGACCACTATGGCAATCTGGCTAGCAAAGAGAAGAGATGGGCTGAAAAATGTCTGTATTATTAAAATATAAAATATAGTAGGACCTATTCTTAGAAACAATATTGACAGGTTTTATTATTTCTGTGGGGTATTTCTTGCAATCGTCATATGTTTTAGAAATGTCTATCTATATTATGCCAACTACATTTCACCAAGCTGAATTAGAATTCATGAAACTATAGGTAGTAGAAATGTGGGCTCCTTGGGAAATACAGAGGTGTGAAGATAAATCTGCTGTATTTACTTGAGTGTCAGAGGTCACAGTTCTCAGACATCTCTGTGACTCACTTGTTTCTATATTACTCACACATTAAATATTTACATGTGTATAATACTGTAAAGTCTCTGACCAACATATTTACATGCACAGGTATAAATAGTGGTCATATATTAATGTTTTATACAGGTACATAACTTATAAATATGTATTCTTATGAACTCTCTTATTGCATGTTAGATAAATATATAAATGAAAATGACTTATAATTAGTTAATTCTTTTCTGACTGGTTGGAGGGAAGAACTGGTGTTTTTGAGTGTTAGCAAATTGTCCCACTAGAAGGGAATTTCTTTACCTTAGCTGTTGAAAATTGAACTCCACTCCTAGCAAGACTATCAGTTGATAATATTAGAATTTAGTGACTTAGTATGACATTCTGATAACTCTCAGATGTTAAAGGGTACTAGGAATTTTGATAATTCTGAAGTTAATTATAAACTTGCTCTATTCTGTGCGAATATCTCAAGACCTCTAATTTTTTTCAACATCATGAATGGTATTATTTTGGCTATTAGTTAATCGTAGAAAGTCAATATAATCTCAATTTAAATGGAGTTTTAAAAAATTAAATTGATATGAAGTTAGAGCATCTGGAAAATCATCAGTTTATAAATTAGGAACTCAAAGTCTTGCCATCTGTCTTGAAATTTTCTTGATGGGCTTTTTTATTTTTCTTTTCTGAATAAATCATTTGCACATTCAAAATATTTTAGTATACCTTGTGGGTTTATAATCTTTTTATAATAAATTGTCAGTAATGTCTTACTTTGAACCTGTATGTTCATACTCCTTAGATAATAAAATGGCAATATACTTTTAGAAAATCATAGATTATGATGCTTATAAAAAAGCTGTCACCAGTTTTTAAAGGAACAATAGATACTCACAGATTTCTAAATTATAATTAATGTGATTGTCAATAATGTCTTATTTTGAACCAGACAAGTCAATTTCACAGCCTTTACTTAAAGGAGTCAAGCTACATATTCCTGAATGTATTGTACTGCCTCTTTTGGTGATGTTTTAGTAATGGCCCATATATACATTCATCTAAGTAGTCTTTTTTCATGCACATTTCACTGGTCACCTCCATTTTAAAAATGTATTTTAAGAAATGAGCAAAACTAACCAACTCATGAAAAAAGTACACAAACAGCAAAAAAAAAAACAAACATAACTCCCTTTCTTTGTAACTTTTACTTTTACCTTAACTTGATAGACTCTCATAGTGATTGAAGATTCTCAAAACAATGTGTGATCATATTATTTGATCAAAAGGAAACATGGCTTTAGGTAATTAATCATATTTCATCGGATTTGCCCTCTTCTTCTTTTTTTTCATTGTATAATGATATTTTGTAAAGTTGTCAAGGTTATAATAACCTGTCTGTCTTGATGTAGAACATCTATAGATGTTGAAGGAACTGTTCAGTACTTTTTCTTTCAAAGTAGTTCTGAACATGCCATAAAGTATTTAGTAAGTTTGGAGATCTACAATCTAAAATCCAGCATCCAGAGTATTGTGACATGTTAATGCAAGAAAGAAAACTGTATCATCTATATTACAATGAGAGAATCTATGAAAATTTGTGAATGAACAAGGTTGATTTAAGTAATATTTAGAAATAATTAAAAGTAATGCATTTGCTGAGAGGGTGATAGTTTACTATGGCAATAGTTCATTGTAATTAGTTAGTTGTTCATATTTTCTTGGTTGAATACATTTTAAATTTGATGTTCTCTATTTTACATGGAAGATGGTATTAAATGAGATGAAACCAGTTGCTATTATTCCAAATTAATAAAATCATGTGTATTTCTTTTTTTTTTGTATTACCCTATGTAAGTCTATTAAAATCTCGAGCCTCTGTTTCTTTTTTTTTTTAATTTAAATTTATTTATTTACATTCATTCACTGTACATCATTACAACATGCAAAATGAGATTTTCCATCCAGATTACATTGTATATTGGTTCAATCAAGCACATCAGCATACATGTTATCATCAACAAATAATTTTTCATTTCTTATTTCCTAATGTTTTT